>NC_056731.1:909945713-909970713 GCF_019279795.1 Protopterus annectens | reverse complement strand
AGATGACTAATAATGAAATCCATACTAAGAATCAAACAGATTAACAGTACACAACAGCCACATACCAGAACACAATATAAGTGGGACTAATAGTACAGAGTGATCACACTTCTATCTTACTGATGACCTATGCATAGAATAAGTAAGCCTTGCAACTAGTTATTCATGCTAATGTATCCACGCATGTTACCACAGAAATCAGCTGATGTAATAACATATAGACACTGTAAACAGTATGTGACTTAATATGTATGCTGGCCAACTCTTTGTTTAGTTACATAGCCATGCACCTGAATCTGAAGATCCTCTGCCGTTGGCCCACTTTAGGTGTTTTCTTCTCTAAAATTGGTGTTTCCTCTTCTAAAATTTCAGTGAGGGCACAAATTCTTACATGATTCATGTCCTATGTTTGGTGGTGTCATGCTTCCTTCTGACACAAGTCATGACATTACACCATGGGGCTAGCAGGGTACACCAAGCACTCAAGCTACCCAAAACTTTTCTGTTACTGTTACAGTTTGAATTGCAAGCCTAGTGCATGTCATGAAAAGTTCCTCTGTTCCTTGATGAAGAAACTTAGACCTTCTGTGGATACCTGTGGTTACCAGATAACAAGCCAGAGCTCACAATGACACTGCATTTACTGCTTATGAGAAGTGCCCAATACAAAAAAGCGACATGAGTGGTCTTCTTTCAATACAGCCACCTCCAGAAAACACAAGAAGCTTTCTGGACAGTAACATTTTAGCAGAATGGTCCCTTGTGTGATGGAATATGAGGTCAGGCATGCACCAAAGACCATTCTTGAGTCAATGTTCATCCTGCTGTGCAGTTGATGGTTTCCCTGTGTTAATGAAGGCCTGAGCTTGTGCCCATCATCTGCTTATTCTAATGAAGTGTTACCACTGGCAGCCACCACTGGTGGTAAGTTTTAATGTTCCAGCACTGGCCAACCTATGCTGAACCATCTGAAGCAACACTGTGTGTAATCTTTTACCTAAAGTAAGCCATTGATACCCCACTAAAATCTTCCTAGTTGAGCTTTGGGTTTCAGGGAGTCTACTGCTTCTGATTCCTTTCTGAGCCAAAGCAAACTTACCAGCTAGAAATGAGAATGCTCTCACTGTTGATCCTGCATGCAGTAGGTATGTGGGAATTTTATTTCCTTATCATCTGTTAACCAGCTAAGTGGAATGGATCTGGACCACACAGGCAAAGGTAAATTCAACACATTTATAAAGAGAAACAACACACACATACACACAAAGACAACAAACACACAGACAATTTAGTAAAACAGCATGCTTTTGGGAAGTGGGAGAAAACCAAGACTGTTCAGACAAAGCCCATACAGGCACTATGGTGAACATGCAAACTCTAGATAAGTAGTAACAAGAAGTCAGGATCAAATCCCAGACCCTGGGAGCTGCCTCTCATGAACCAGCACCAACACCATCAACATGCAATTTCTATCATTAGGTTGGCAATTGTTCATTAGTACAAGCTGTACCTTGCTGAGCTAGTGGGCTGGAGATGGTTTTCTCATTAAAATCACTTTGGAAGGGAAGGGGGTTATGAAGCTACTGAGGTACTTGTTTCATAAATGGACAAAGGATAATGAAACTTCTGCTTCTAAGAGTTCTCCCTCAGATAATTCCCTGTCTCTTGAGAGTTATTTTGACTTATTAGGTCCTCCAAGGTATAGTCTAGGCACTTAATGCCTTGTCCATATGAAAGACTAAGTCATTATTTCAGGAAAAAAGAAGCATTCTGGGTAACCATTTTGTGGAACCTGTCCCTAAGGATAACAGTTTTGTTGCCTAAAGGTAACCATACTCTTCAAAAAAATGCTAACACTCTCTATAAAACCTTTGATGGAGTGATGTGACATCCTTATTAAGTATTACTGTATTATTTTTGTAGTCCAGCAGCAGTCCTAAAGACACAGCAGAACTTTTCTACTTTCCAGGTGGATAAGGAGACCAAAGCTTTGAACATGGTGGACAAGAGTTTTCTCTCCTGCCACTCTGGGGCACAAGGTCCTTATTGTGTGTTTCACCTGTGTCGTTTCAGCTCCCAGATCAAATGTTTATGCAGCATCTGAAAAAGACCTTTAACAATGATGTTCTCAGTGAACCTCCATATAGGCTGCTATAATTGCAACTGGGTTGACTCTGTGGCAAGGGAAATGGCACCTGGAAGCATTTTTAAACACCTTTATTGAATCATCACTTGTGACATATGCAAACTTAACCTTTATATAAAACTAATCAAACCATATTAACAAGTTCACATTTACAAACATTATACATCATATATATTGTTATATTTCAAACAATCTAAGCAATATTACATAAATTATTCAGTTCCTGCCTTCTCTTAAACCCTGTTTCTCATCTAAAACATTTTTCTGCATGTATTGCTCCCACAAATTCAATGTAATTTACTTTTATCCGCTGTTCTTTTATCTCTGTTACAATATTCATATTTCAAGTATTGCTGACTTAGATTTTGATTTAAATTTTCTAGTAATTGCTTTTCTGGCAGCCACCAGAAATAAATTTAACAAGGCCTTACTATGTCTACGCAATTCAGATCCCGTATCTCAGTTCAAAAAAATCATTTACTTTGTTACATTCCTTTGCTCACACAGCATTCTTGACAGAGTACTCTACTGGGAATTTTTAAACTCTGCTAACTCATTACGCCCACAAAATATATGTTCCCAGTTATCCCTTTCTTCGCCAACACACCTCCAACATTTGTCATCTACCTAAGAATATTCTTTGGTGTCTGCTTGGGGTATAAAAGTATCTATGCAAAAATTCTAAATCATCTGGCTTTTGTTGCATATTTGGAAGCCAAACATATGTCTTCCCATTGTTTCTTTGTGAATTACATAAGGAATCTCTCTTCCCAAACTTTTCTGACCTCTTCTGATTGATTACTAAAGTCATCATGCAATATTTTGTATGCCCTACTAATTAAACATAAACATTTAAATGCTTGGTTGGTCACGACTGATGTTGAAGTTCTGTATACTGTGTTACCCCATGACTACTGTATCACAACAGTAGTCGAGGTATATTAGGAGGAATGGAAAGCCTTGCCAGAGGAACTTGAAACCATCAGTACACTGCCTTATTTACTCCTCAACAACTACTTCCAATTAGAGGAACATTTTTTCCACCAAACCAGGGGGATAGCTGTGACAGCAGCCATGGCTCAGAGGCTTGCTAATACCACCCTGGCAAGTGGGAAGAGGAGACCATATACACATCCCAATATTACCAACATGTGGCATGTTGCTACAAATTTATACATAACATTCTGATAATCTGGAACAGTGACCTACAAACACTTGAGGAATTATGTGACTACACTGGGAGATCCACCAGTATTTTGAAAATTACCACCTTCCATAGCCAATCTTTGATCAGCTTTCTTGATGTTTCCATTAGCAAACTACCCAATGGTGGGCATTTATCTTATGACCTGTATCATAAACCCACCAGGGAAAAACCTACTCACAGAAGCAGCCTGCACCCTTTTAAAACTAAAAGAAATGTCATCAAATCCCAAGAGCTCAGGATAGTGAGGGTCACCAAAGAACTTTCAGCTTTTACAAAGAACATCATTGACCTTGAAAAAAACTTTCTTGCTAGAAGCTATAGTAAAAGCCTTATCCTACATATTTTTAATCCCATCATTAAAAGCAAACAGAAGACCAAGGACATGGTCACCACCAGTGATATGAACTCTTGATATGTCCATAAGATAATGCAACAGAAAGAAAATGACAAATGGATTGTCAGTATGACACTTATACAACCGACTTTCATTAGCTTAAAAAAGTCATCAAAAAATTGTTGCATCATCAGTGAGAGCAGCACCTGAACCCTGGGGTTGGGAGGGTGGCCTAATAGGGGTTGGGAGGGTGGCCTAATGGTTAAGGTGTTTGCCTTACAAACACAAGGTGCAGGGTTTGAGTCTCACAAGGGATAATTGGCTAGGCTTAAAATGGCTCACAAGGACAGTTAGCCTAGTACTAATCTATGAACCTATGAACAAGATACTCCCTTCAAGGCCAATCCTCAACATCTGCTGTGGCAGCGTAAGCACCTCGAGGCATGCATACATTTCAGGGTTGTTCCTAGGGGCATGCGCGTCCTTTGCATGCCCACGTATGGGGATAGTTATCCTCTACTTCTTAAACAATGGCAGGATCTTAACCTGGATCTTAGTTTTAAATATATGCAACTTATTATAAGCTATTTCACACCACTTGAAAATGAACTGAAAAGTAAAATTGAACAACTAAATAAAGAGTTGAGTGAACGATTCAAGCAGAAAATATGCTCCAATAAACTAGATCATCTTTACACTCAAATACGGGCATTTAGTGACAGGTTACAATTGGGAAAGCACCGTAAACTACAGAGGGACTTCCGTGATTTTTCTGCAGGGAACGTCTTCATTTGGCCGAGATTTACACCTTCAGCACCCAATAATGAAAGGGATCTGCCCCTTTCTACCTCAACGGAAGTGACTGTCACTGAAACTGTACACGCGATATCATCTGGCATCCTGCCTGAGAGTCTTGCTTCCAATGCAAGCTCTGATGCTGTTTTTGCTACACCACCTGAGGATATTTCAACTATTGGTAGTGAGAACGTGTTTCCCACTCCGCTTCCTAACCAGGAAGCATACAAGAACTTAGGTGTCTCTGCACGGACTGGAGCCATACCCAAAGTTTTGCCTTTAAAAGGGGACAATGAGCAGAGCCGTTTTTTACCCTACCCCATCAAGAAATTCGGAGAAAGAAGAGGGCATGTAAACAGTTGGGACAAACGAAAGAGAAAAGACTCCGAAGAAGGAACACAACACAGGCAGCGTCGCAGACAATAGACTGTTTGTTTTTTAATTTGTCAAGGTCAGTATTGTCCCATTCAGATGTATCTCTTTTAAACAAAGGACTCACTTTTATACCTTCCCAAGGAAGTGATTTACACACAGTATGTGTGGACATTAGACTCTTTGCAAGAAATGTGGCTCTTAAATTGATGTTTGGCAACAAAGATGGTGCTGATATCAGTAAGCAATGTGCTGTTTCATTGTTCAAAGCTAAAAGTGTTTTTTCTCCCCCCCTTCCACCTCATTTAGAATGTTTTGTTAGAGTATGTGAACATGATCTCTATAGTTATTTTTATGGCAGCAAAAAGAAATGCACATACTATAATATGAGTAAAAGTGAAAGTCTGGCATTGAAATCTTTAATAGAGAATGATTCAATAACCATTAGACCGGCTGACAAGGGAGGGGGGTTTGTATTGTTTGATACTGAAGATTATGTTTCCTATATGTTAGATATGCTTGCTGATGATAAAACATACAGACTGATCTCTCTTGACATTTTGCATGAGTTCCATAAAGCGATAGATGATTGCGTATATGACATGCTTATGTGTCAACAACTTGATATAGATTTATTTAACTTTTTTCATAAAGAGAGTGTACAAATACCTATAATAAAGGGCCTCCCCAAGATGCACAAAAATATATATCCTCCACCGCTGCACCCATTGTTTCTGGGGATGGTTGGGCCACAGACAACATCTCCTTTTATTTGGAGAAGACCTTCGACCTTTGGTAAATCAAATACCAACTATTTTGAAGGACACATACCAGCTTTTAGAGGCTCTAGAAAGCATGGACACAGCCCTTGTGATAGGCAAGCATCTTCTGATTACGCTTGATGTGAAAAATCTTTTTACTTGTATTCCTAATGACACAGGAACACAAGCCATAAGAGAACTCCTGATTACCAACACTGCTTTTAGTAATGATAGACATATTTTGATATGTCAGTTGTTAGAACTAGTCCTATCATACAACGTTTTTCATTCGAAACAACATTTACCATCAAAATGGGAGTGGCAATGGGCACCCCGTGTGCCAACATGTTTGGCAACCCGGTGATGTATCACCGGGAGAAACAATTTATGTTCAGTCATGAGTTGTTCCAGGTTGTCATCTACAGGAGGTTTGTAGATGACATACTGTTAGTATGGGATGGATCAAGACATGAATTTGAAACATTTCTTGTTTATTTAGAAAGTACAAGTGATTTTCTCAGATTCACCTCAGAGATATCCCCACTGAAATTAATTTTTGGACGTAACCTTGTCCATACAGGAAGGTAGGCTGGTTTCAACTTTATATAGGAAAGCATGTTGAAAACACGCTTCTATCCTTTAACAGCATGCACCCCAGACATACGCTCCTGGTATAGTCAGGAGTCAATTTACTAGGATAGCTAGGTTGTGTAAGAATGAAACATCAAGGTACTTGGAAGCTAATTTAATGCAAGATTTATTTTTACAAAGAGGATATGATTCCAACATGGTAAAGAGAATTAGGTCTGAGGTTTTGAATGAGGCAAGACCTGTTATGTCTAATAAAATTTTCAGTCAAGCATCAAAGATGAACTTGAAAGATAATATAGATGTTATTAGGATCACCATTACTTATACCAATGACAATAAGTCACTGAAGAACATTATATGCAGCAATTGGAAATTGCTGACTGTAGATGACCAAACCAGGAGGTTAGTAGGTGATCAACCTAACTTTATGATAGGAATCACAAAAATCTTAAAAGATTGTTATGTAATAATCCAAGAATAGATACTAATGTAGGAACATTAATGAAAATGTAGGTAAGGCTGGTACCTACACATGTGGGAAATGTAATATGTGTAGGTATGTAACTACAGATCAGGTCTTTGTGCATCCCTATTTGAACTTTACGTTCATTCCCAGATTTTATGCCTGCTGTGATACTGAGAGCGTCATATACTTGGCAAATTGCAATACATTCAGCGTTCTATGTAGGACTCACTAAGAGAAAATTGAAACAAAGAATTTACAACCATGTCTATGACATCAGACAACATAAAGAACAGAATGCGTAGAAACATGTCATGGAATACACTACACACATGTTTAACTTCAGAGTCCTACAAATAGTTAAACACAGCAATAGAGGGTGACCATATGAATTTATTGGAGAGCATTGAACTACAGTGGATTTTAGTTAGGGCCCATCTACCACGGGCATTAATCAATATGTATCCCTTAGATCAGTCCTTAAGAGCAGGTAGTACCTGCTCTATTCATCCTCCATATTTTAGACCCTTAGTGGATTAGAAGGTTCTTATTTGTTTTTGTAGCCATGATTTTTATGCCTATACAGTTCATTATGTGTATGATAGTTTTGTATTAAGTATTTGTTGATTTCATCATGGTTTTTTATATAAATTATGCATTTTATCATTCATCTCTTAAATATATATTAACCATTATGCCACCCCCTAGGCTAACTGCCCTTGCGAGCCATTGTAAGCCTAGCCAATTATCCCTTGTGAGACTCAACCCCTGCACCTTGTGTTTGTAAGGCAAATACCTTAACCATTACGCCATCCACCCAACCATGTTATGTTCGTTGTTTGTAGGTCATATATGTTATAGGTCTGTACAGTATATTTATATCTATAGGTTGTGTGGCTGTGCTACCAATATTTAGCATTTCATTAATAACATCAAAGTATGTATGGTGTCTTTAAAGCTAGAGCTCTCATTCAGCATTTAATTGCTTAATTGCTTAATTAACTTGCATTAAAATATTGATTGAGCTTTCTTAGGGTATTTAAACTCACTGTTTCATTGTTAAAATAGATCTGAAGAAGCGTGTGTTACTACACGCAAAAGCGCTTATCTCCTTGTGTGCTGTACTTTCAATAAAAGACTCTGAATTTTACAAGTTGGATTTTCGAATCTTTATAGGATTGTTACAGGATTTTGTGCTGTGGTGAGCCTTCCAGTGTTTGGTTTTTTCACGTTTCATTGTTTCTCTGGAGACTCGGAGTGTGGTTTGGTTTCTTTTTGCTGGCTCACAAGGACAGTTAGCCTAGTACTAATCTATGAACCTATGAACAAGATACTCCCTTCAAGGCCAATCCTCAACATCTGCAAGGGCAAGAACATTAGAGGTTATATTGAGAAGAATAACCTTTCTCCCCGTTTTGTCCAATTTCAACAACAAAGCCCAGGCGCACACCCCTGTGGGCCTCTAAATTTCAATTATTGTAAATACATGTATGGAAAAGCATCTTTTGATCTGAAGTTGTAAATCTTTATTCATTCTTTATAGTTACGACCTCGGTTCCGTCCTCAGAACTGATGCGGCCATTTCCCAGCTCGTGCAAGCCAAAAACTCTCGGCTAAGAACCTACCCACAATGCCCTTTTCCTAGATACTCCAGATCTCGTTTGACACGTTCCTAGTCAGACATGTTAGCCATCTCTCTCAAGCTAAGTAGTAATTTATTGTTTTTATGGCAGTTTTTCTACTGAATTAAAAAAATTTTAGTCAAGTTAGGCTTTTATCACTGTTGCCTATAACCTAGGCCTATTTCCTACCCTTTTTCTTGGTAATTTAAATTTTTACCTCTTTTGACTGTCCCTCTCAATTGTCTTTGACAGGCCTCTTTTCTAGAGTATTCCTTAACATAACTCCACTGGTATTTCTTGCTTAATTTTTTTCTACAGGATAGCATTGTTTCATTTACCATGTCAGGCAAAGCTAAGTTGGGTTTTAAACAGTGTGACAAGTATGGACGTAAGATGCCTAACTCAGATACACATGTTCGTTGTGTCTACTGTTTGGGTGTAGATCATTTGAAAGCTGACTGTGACATTTGTGCTGGATTTTCTAATCGGACACTAGCAGAACATAAGAATAAACTTATTTTAAAATGTTTACTCAGGACACCTTTCTCAGAGGCTCTATCTGGGTCAGAGGTCTCATCCCTCCTAAGACCAAAAAATATAAGGAAAAACAGAGTCACTCAGTTTCTGCATCTCCGTCAGTTATGGAACTGAGTCGGCTCTGTGCTTCACCGGCGCCCTCGGTGCAGACCTCTTCGGCACCAGGATCTATATCCTCTGCCTCGGTGCCAACCATGGTATTCACTCCTATCTCAGTTCCAAACACAGCACCACTGACTTCAGTGCCGTTTTGCTCCTACATCAGCTCCGATGACTGTTCATGCCTCGGATCCATCCCTGTCCATGGTGCCGACAGTTTCCTCTGCTCCATGGGCTCCGATGACTGTACATACCTTGGCACCATCCCCGTCCACAGTGCTGACAGCTTCTTCGGCTCCATGGGCTCCAATGACTGTACATGCCTTGGCACCATCCCCGGCCATGGTGCCGACAGTTTCATCCAAAATTCGATTACCTGCTAATGACAAGATATTCTCCTACTTATGACCCTTTCTTGGGACAGAGGTTTAGTCCCTTTCTAGAAAGACCTGATTCCCCTTCTGCAGCCTCTTTTAGATCCTCCAGGAGTTTTTCTGAGCTAGACCTAGTGCGGGTTGTGGACCAGCTTCTGGTAGCTAGGGGATTGCCCATTCCAGCTAGACATTCTGTCCCTCCTGGCTCAGAATCTTCTATCTCATCTTCCCCTGCTTATCCCCCCCCCACCCGCTTCGGTACATACTGTCTCGGCTCTGACAGCAGTGCCTCCCCTGTCAGCACCCACCACCCTTGCAGCATCAGCTATGATGGAGCCGATGCTTTCTGGGAGCGGTGCTTGGACTGTCTGTACCTTGGTACCTAATCCAGCGCCTATTTTCTTGCTGGCACCATCTATGTCCATGGTTCCGACAGCTCCCAGTTCTCTCATAACCCCTCAACTGGAAGTGGGCATGGGTGCACCTGCTGTACAGGTGATGGATAGAGCCCTTCACTATGAAGGCTCACAACCAGCCCCTAGGACACCAGTATCAGAACCCACTGTGAAGGGAACCCCTTCATCTGGAGTCTTCCTCAGAAGATCCCACTGGAGAGCCATTCCAGAAGAAAAGGTGCAAGATGAAGCACCTTGACTCCCCAGAGGAATCTATCACAGAAGACACTGATTGTGATGAAGGGGTAGGGTCCCCTCATTCTCCCCCAGATGATGTTTCTTTTGGAGACATTCTTGAAATCCTCAAACAGTGGGGGAGGGGGGAATGGAAGTCCTGTGACCCTTCTTCTGAGGAATCTGTGTTTTTACAGGCCTTCCTTGCCCAGCCATCTACTTCCTGGGTGACCCCACCAGCAAATGATCTTGTTAAACTAATTGTGCAGCATGCCTGGAAGGCCCTGGATAATGTAGAACCTTCCCCCCGGTGGCCGGACAAAATTTTATCTACACTTGAAGACCAGCCTCACTGGTCCAAGCAGCTGACAGTTGATTCTATGGTCATGGTGGCGCTAACCAAGAGGGAACTGGCAGAAGATAGTTCCACTGTCCATCCTCCAAACAGGGAGTCCCAGACCATGGACAGACTAGAAAAGTGGACCTATGCTTCAGCGACCTTCGCCATTTGTCACTGAATTATCTGGCGCACTCTACTCACCTCCAAAGAAACCTAATTTCTGAAATGTCTTCCTCTTTGGTGGGGGTACTGCCTGATGAGGTGCATGACACTGTCGCTTTGCAGCTAGCTACCCTTGAATCCATCTCAAACTCCTCGATGCGTTTGAGATCTCACACTGCCGAGGGGGCAGCTCGAGCTGCCGCATCTAGTGTTGTCATGAGACGTAATACTTGGATGCGGTTGTGTGATTTCGCAGACCCCTTTAAATCTTCCTTCATTAATGCACCTGTTGACGAATCTGCACTTTTTGCACCCAAGGTATGCGACACACTTGCATGTAGTGAGAAAGACAGAAAGACCTTATCTGCTGTGGGCATATGCTTTTTCAACCCCCAGAGGCCCTACTCCAGGAACCAGAAGGGGGGGAAAGATATGGTTCAAGAAATCCCAAGGATCCTTTCGTGACACTCATAGTGAGCAATCCCCCCCTGGGCAGAGGGGGCCACTCATATAGAAGATGCCCCTTTCAGGGTAGAGGGGGTCTGCATAACCAGGGAGCCAGAGATTCTTTCTCTGGCAGACCCTACCAGCGCTCCTGAGCAGCTGCCCAATTGCTTTCCTTTGGAAGCAGTCGGGGGTCATTTCTCTCTGCATCTACCAGCCTGGCATCTTATTACTACCGATGTTTGGGTGCAGAGAATAATATCCAGAGGCTACCAAATACCTTTTGACCTAACTCCCAGACCCATCAAACAAATCCCCGATGTACCACCCAATCAGAGGGGATTAGCAGCCTAAGAAATAGAAAAACTGTTGAGAAAAAGAGTCGTCCAACCAGTCCCACAAGAACAGACAGGATCTGGGTTTTACTCGAGGTTCTTTTTAGTGCCAAAAAAGACAAGGGACTGGAGACCAGTCCTGGATCTCAGCCTACTGAACAAATTTATCAAACCTCAAAAATTCCGGATGGTCACAGTACAGTCCATTTTTCCCTTCCTAAGGAGAGACAATTGGATGTGTTCTATAGACCTAAAGGATACGTACTACCACATAAAGATGGATCACCACTCCTGGAAGTTTCTCCACTTCCAGCTGGGAGCCAATCACTACCAGTTCAGGGCACTGCCATTCGGTCTCTCAACAGCCCCCTGAGTGTTCACCAAATGTATGGCAGTTGTGGTAGCTCATCTTCGACTACAAGGATTCCAGGTGTTTCCCTATCTAGACGACTGGCTCCTTACCTCTCCGACCAGAAATCTACTGGTCCACAGCCTCTTTTACACTCAAGATCTCGCTCTCCACTTAGGGATTACAATCAACAAAGACAAATCTCAGATGTTTCCAGTGAAGACAATGGAATTTATTGGAGCGGTCTTCAACAAAACATCCTGTTAAGCTTCTCTCCCCCTCACAGGCTTTTGAAAATAAGACACCAAATTCAAGACCTTCTTCCTCACAATTTTGTACCAGCACGTCTTGTACTGCAACTCTTGGGCTCCATGGCAGCTGCCATTACTTTGGTACCACTGTTGAGACTGCACATGAGAATCCTGCAGTGGCTCCACTCCACACAATGGTCATTGTTAACCCACCCACTCAACCACATGATACGCCTTATGAACCGTTGCAAGGAGGAAATGCTATGGTGAATGGAGTCACAGAAGAATCTTTGGTGTTGACTGTTCTGACTTCCCCAACTCACGGCCATGGTGACCACTGACACTTCATTATAAGGCTAGGGGGCGGCATTTCCAGGGAAAGACTGTCCAAGGCACCTGGATCACCCTCAAGGCCAACTTGCACATAACTGTCCTGGAACTAAGGGTAGTTCTCTTAGCGTTGCAAGCGTTCCATGTATCCCTGCCTTTGGGGACCATTGCAATTCAATCAGACAACATGTCAGCCATCTGGTATAGCAACAAGCAAGGCAGATCCAGATCTTACCCTCTCTGTCAGGAAGCCATGAGGATTTGGCACTGGGCGATAGCTTCCAATAACTTTTTTATAGCAATGCACATTCCCGGGAGTTCCAACCTTATTGCGGACAATCTGAGCAGGAACATCCTGATGCCTCACGAATGGTCCCTCAATCCTGTAATAGCAGCTCGGATTTTCCAATACTGGGGCAAGCCTTGCTGCAACCTCTTTGCTTCCCCATTGAATTACAAATGCAGGAGTTATTTTGCCTTGATTCCCCCCTCAGGGGAAACCACCGAGGGACGCTCTAACCCACGATTGGCCCCCGGGTCTTCTGTATGCCTTTCCCCCATTTCCCCTCATTCCAAAATTTCTCCAGAAAGCTCAGAGGTTGAAAAGCAAAGTGATCCTCATTGCTCCCTACTGGCCACGTCAAGTCTGGTTCCCTTTTCTATGGCCTCATCTGATTCACAGACCATGGATCCTGGATCATTCCCAGGACCTGTTATCCCATCCTCAGGGATTGATTCATCCGAACCTGCACAGTCTCAAGCTCGCAGCCTGGTTCCTCCACTTCCAGTGATTGCCAGACTACCTGACATCCCATCTCCTGTTCATGAAATTCTTCTGGCCTCACACAAACCTTCCACTAGGTTCATAGGTAGGTACTAGGCTATCCGCCCGAGGGCATTTATAAGCCTAGCCAGAGTGTGTCAGCTTTCGCTGCCCATTGATTAATTAACTGAGCCTCTGTCAAGAAGAGCCAATAAAGTGATCCCAGGGGTGTATTTTCTGTTACCCATCCACTCGTCAAGGTTTCTCTTGAAGAGTGTTAGTGAGAGGTTCTGCTTAATGTAGTTAAGAATTTTGTTCCAAAGTATGTGGAGTCTATGTTACAGGAATCTATCCCTCCAGCATGTTCTATTTATTGTTGTGGTGAGGTTTAGCTCACTAGAGCGAGTGGCTCGCAATGACTTGGATTTCTTTAGAAGGAGCATGTCCATCAATTCAGAGTTGGACATGGCTTTGTAAGTCAGGCAGAGATCACCTCTGAGGTAAGCGAGACGCCACTCAGTACAGCCGGAGTTTTTCCTATTGTAGTAAATGGACTAGGTTCTCTATTTGGGCCAAAGACCAGAACTTAGATCCTTTCTCTATGCCTATTCAAAAGATTCTGCAATACCTGACTACTCTCCTGCATGCAGGAGCCTCAGCTTCAACGATCACTTTACATTTAGCAGCTATCGCCAATTTTCATAATGGTCTTGAAAATTCTTCAATTATGTTACACCACCTATGCAAGACTTTTTTGAAGGGAGTATTACATGTTAAACCTCTGGTCAAGCCTCTCTTAGATCCCTGGGACTTGACTCTGGTGCTTCAGTCTCTTACAGGCTCTCCCTTTGTGCCCTTTGATTCATGTGATTTGAAAATTTTTGTCTTGGAAAACCATATCTCTAGTAGCACTCACCTCAGTGAGAAGGGTATCTGAGCTGCAGGCCTTGAGTGTCAAGAGTCCTTACTTGATCTTCCACAAGGATAGGGTGTCCATTCATACTGACCCTTCCTTCTTGCCCAAGGTCATTTCTGTTTTTTCCATTAATCAATCTATTGACCTGCTGGTTTTCTTCCCAAGGCATTCTAATAGAGGCGAGTACCTTTTGCACACCCTTGATGTGCACCGACAGCTTCGTTGTTATTTGGACAGGACTAAATCTTTCAGGAAAACAGACCAATTGTTTGTGGCCTTTGCTGGACCCAGATTGGGTAAACCTGTTTCCAAAGTGACTTTATCCTCTTGGCTTAGAAATGTCATTACCTTTATCTACCAGCAGAATAAGCTACCCTTACCTTCCAGAATAAAGGCTTATTCTACCAGATCTATGGTTACCTCTGTAGCTTTTCATTCCAGAACCTCTATGGATGATATATGCGCAGCAGCCACATGGGCAAGACCTCATACCTTCATATCTCATTACAAATTGGATTTGGCCTCCAGGGGACGAGCATCTTTTTGGTTCTATGGTGCTCAGGAATATCCTTCCTTAGGGCCACCCAGGACTCAAGTAGCTGGGGACTCGGTCTTAACTGTAAAGAATGAATAAAGATTTACAACTTCAGATAAAAAAGTTATGTCTTACCATAACGTTCCATCTGTGTTGTAGATCTTTGTTCATTCTTTACTTCGCGCCCTCCTTCCCCCTGCCTGGACTCCTGGTGGACTTCAGGTACTCCTGGTTAGGATATTTGCTCAGACAGAACCTCTTACTTTTTTTCTATTACTACATCTTTATCTAGGACGGGCAAACTCGATCTGGAGTATCTAAGAGAGGGGCATTGTGGGTAGGTTCTTAGCTGAGAGGTTTTGGCTTGCGCGACCTGGGAAACGGCCGTATCGGTTCCGAGGACGGAACTGAGGTCCTAACTGTAAAGAATGAATAAATACAACTCAGATGGAAAGTTATGGTAAGACATAACTTCTTTTTTGCCCTAACAACAAGAAATCCTTCAGTTCCATTTTGTACAGCAACTGCTGCACTGAAAAGACTGTATACAGGGCTCAATGTCAAAACTTCAAAACCTTTTATGTAGGCAAACCATGAAGAAATTAAAGACCATAATGGCATGCCATTACACTTATATCCAGCAAGGAATTGCCTCCAACGCTATGGCTAAACATGCCAGGGAATATCCTGGGCACAATATCTTTTTATTTCTCATTGACAGAATCCACTACCAACCATTCCAAGAAAAGTATAATGACTTACTCAAGAAAAAGGAGCTGGAATGGCAAATATGGCTATTAGCTAACAAACCACCAGGACTGAACACTACAACTTCAGTCAACTGTATGTTGAACCCAAAGAAACTTAACCACCATAAATTTTATTAGGGCCACTACTTTTCCTAAAGATATGGATCCACACACTAAGATCCCAGCATGTGATGGAATATGTTAAAACCATCAAGCACATCCCCATGGTCCATGTCTCACTAATCCACGATCTTTCTATATTTATTTGTGATACACAGTGACTTCTTTTTCTGTAATTTTTGTTTTCTGGGACCTTACATTTACTGACACATATACATGGACTAGTATTTTGTCATGGCTTACTCTTTAGTGATTGTGTTTGCATTTCCTTTTTGATATGTTGTTATTTATTATTTTATTTAGTACCACATCAGCTTTTATTTATTTATTTTGGTTTGATTGCCCATTTTTGTATTTCTGTTCATTGCTGTTATTTCTGCTTATTTTTATGGATCAGGTTTTATAGTATGATCATGTAGCCACATTCTTTGATTTCCTGTCCTTGCCTATTTAAGTGGTACAGTGTGAAATATTTTCTGCTTAAAAACCTCAGCTTTGGCCGGCTAAGAACTTGCTGTATTCAACTGGACATATAAGAGAATTTAAGTACCTTTATCTGCACTTTTTTTTTCAAAAAAATACAGTATTTAAATTGATTTTAACTGTGTGTTGCAGGAATATTAACTGAACTGGAAGTTTTGACTCTGCTCTTAGTGGCCTTGAAACTGCCCGCACCTCTTGTAAATTTGTGTTTGGATACTCTTTCTGGGCCCATCTCATTTGCTCACTCAACTGAGTGCAGTGAGATCATATTCTGATTTCAGGCACTCCTACTGTGTACAAAGAGAGCATCTGGGAAACAGAAAAAAAAATTTAAGCTTGTTTCCTGCCTTTCCTGTTAAGTGGTATAGACTATTTGTAGGCTTCTGAGGCCCCAAGCCCTTCTGTGTTGGAGGGAAGCCTTCTAGCTTAGTTTTTTTTTCTTATAACTAGCCAGTTTTCTAGTTTCAGCACTCAAATCTGTTTCTTTGATCTCAGCACTTGTTCAGAAAAAAAAATTCATCTGCTTTTACTGTACTTGTGTTTCTACCTACTTTATTTTACTTTTGCATCATCTTAAAAGTACTCAATTGTTTTTATTACTGCTTGGTGTAACTCATTCTAAGCCTTTTGGTTTAAACACTTGGGCTTCGGACCAGTTGTTTTGCACTGAGAGGGTTTGTGGTCTACACTGTAGTGGCAGAACAGGTAGCTTACATCCTTCTAGGTTGGGAACTGCTGATTGAGGGCTAAGTGTCTGTTATTCTAAAAGTGTATTAATTCTGGTTTAAGCACTTGGGCTTTCAGGCCAGTTAATTTACATTAAGAGGGTTCGTGGCCTGCACTCTTGTGGGAGGAGAGGCTGGACTCTGCCCTTCTGAGCTGGGAATTTCTGGTTAAAGGCTTATAGTGCATGCATATCTGAACTGCTTCTTACTGAAGTTGATGCACCTTGTTTGCTGTGGCATAGACTGGATTCGGGCCTGCTGGATCTAGCTTTGTTTGTGTAACTTGAACACTAATCCAGGCATTCTCTAAAGTATTCAATTGTATTTATTACTGCTTGGTAGTAACTTGATTAAAGTGTAGCTATCATTCTAAGTCTTTTGGATTAAGCACTTGGGCTTCAGACCAGTTGTTTTACATTAGGAAGGTTTGTGGCATGCACTGTGGTGGCAGGACAGGTAGCTTTCATCCTTCTAAGTTGGGAACTGCTGACTGAGAGCCCAGTGTCTGTTATTCTTAAAGTGTATTAGTTCTGGTTTAAGCACTTGGGCTTCAGGCCAGTTATTTTACATTAAGAAGGTTCGTGGTCTGCACTCTTGTGGAAGAAGAGGCTGGACTCTGCCCTTCTGAGCTGGGAATTTCTGGTTAAAGGTTTATAGTGCCTGAATATTTGAACTGTATCTTACTGAAATTGGTACACCTTGTTTGCTGTAGCATAGACTAGATCCAGGCCTGCTGAATCTAGCTTTGTTTATATGTTTGTTGTTTGTTTGCTTGTTATTTCCCTGGAACGCTAATTCGACCTAATACGAGGCTTCTCAGCGCTTCTGTGGATCACTAGCAATATCTGCATTGCTTACTGTACTTATTTCCTTGTTTCACTTGAAAGAAAGGTACTGTTTGTCATTTTTGCATGTAAGTTACCTGTAACACATTGCATTTAAGTTACCTGTTACTTGCTCGCTAAAGCAATTATATACGTCAGCACTAAAAATTAAAAGCACTACACCCTCACTCCCCACTGGCCCTTGTTTTCAATTATTAAGGAATTCCCAATATTATTCAAGCATGTCCAAAGGTCAGTTGTCAATCTCCTCTCCAGTCCAGCTGGTGAATCTGGGAATCTTGAGGCAATGTTACAACTGCCTCATGTACACAGACAACCCTCTCCTCCTCCCAACAAATTCCAACACATGTGAGAGATGCAACCATATAGCCAAACTGGAGGCTAAGCTCTCTCAACTCAGTACTGGCATAACCAGTCAGGAGGAGAAGGAAACCACACTCACTACAATTCCAGTCTCACATAGACCTACAACGACAGCAAACCAAACACATAATCACACAAAAACATACTCAGAGACTCTAAATAAAGATTTGCCTAAGCAGCAGAGACCTCCAAAGCAGACACCCAAGCAACCGCTACCCCAAAACAAAACACGTGCAACACATATCTCACAAAGCCAGTGTGCCGAACAGTCACAGCCCTTAAGACTAAACAACACACCTGATACACTTGTAATAGGTGACTCTATCATCAGGCACACTGACGTCCCGCTCACCAGGCTGAACAAGGAGAGGGTCATGGTGAGCAGCCTGTCGGGTGCTAGGATCCGCCACATAACACAAGCACTCAGGTCACTCAAAGGCAAGTACAAATATGACTCAGTCATTGTCCATGCTGGTGTGAATGACCTGAGACGTACCTCCCTGGACTACATGAAAAGAGACATAAAGGAGCTCTCTGAGCATGTAGCCCAGGCCGGTATGACCCTGACCTTGAGTAGCATCTTACCCTCACCAAGAATGATGCTACAATATGAAGAAAAGATGATCAATTTCAACAATTGGCTTAAGTACTGGTGTCATTCAAAGGGGATCCAATGCCTGTCAGCTTGGGATGATATGCTCGACAAGCCAAGATGCTTCGCTAGGGACGGCTTGCACCTGTCACCCCTGGGCTTTCGGATATTGGCAAAGGCTCTTGCTACCCCCATAGTGCCTTTTTTAGGCAGGGCTCAAAAGACAAACCCACCTCCATAGGTATCACAAGGGATAAGAAACTAAGAGTAATGCTACTCAATGCCAGAAGTCTAAACCTCAAGATGCATGCACTCGAAGCTTTCCTTAGCATGGAGAACATTGATATATGTGCAGTAACAGAAACCTGGTTCAGGGCTCCCGAGAGCACCCCAGCACTACCAGGTTATACCTCATACCATGCTTTTCAGCCCCAAAACTTGGACCGAACAACAAAAGGAGGGGGAGTATCGATATTCATCAAAGATACCCACACCTCCAGGTTGGTGGCAAAGCACGAAGCATCAGAGACTATCCATGCGCAACTAACAGTGGGTAAAACTGACTTCCACTTTATAGCCTGCTACAGACCACCCTCCCAAATCCAGGAACCCCACTCGGCCTTTCTGAGAACACTGGAAAATATGAAGGTCTCTCCAAACACCATTATACTGGGCGACTTCAACTACCCAAACATAGACTGGGAGCATTACTCTAGCTCCAACACCCTAGCCCAAAGGTTCCTAGAATTTATAAACTCAAATGCTATGGAACAACTTGTTACCACTCCCACAAGAGGGGAAAACATACTGGACCTGATCATCACCAACATGGGGACTCTATGCTCCAGACCAGAAGTGTATCCCTCACTGGTAAGATCAGACCATAAACTAATTTCACTGGATATTCACATCCCGACCCCAACCCCTGCCCAGAAAACCACAGTGAAAAACTTCTCTAAAGAAAATTTCACACTCCTCAAAACCGAGGTGGAATCCTTCAAAGCCCCCGGGCCTGTGGAAAATACGCCCCAGACCGCAGAATCCTTTATAAACGCATTCTATGAACACCTTCAGGAATGCATGGATCATGCGATCCCAAATAAAACCAAGACCCAATCTTCCAAAGGCAGACATCCTGTCTGGTGGACCCCAGCCATAAACAAACTATACAATAGAAGGAGGAAGCTACTAAATGATAGAGCAAAACCCCAAAAAGGGAAGGCATCACTGATCAGTATTAGCAAAAAACTATGGGCGCTCATAAAATTGTCTAAGGCCAGCTTCGAGAGAAAAATTGCACAGGATACTAAGGATAATCACAAGGCTTTCTTTAGTTATGTTAGGAACCTGGGTGGTAATTCCCAGATATGCTCAGAATTAGTCCAAAATGACAAAAAATACACTGAACCCACAGACATTGCCAACATCCTAGCTGACAGGTTCAGCGCAAACTTCTCCCCCCCTCCCCACCAAAAGGGCAAATATCTATCCCAGCAGAGTGCTGCCCCCCTGACATCTCAGATGCTCAGGTAAGAGCCGCCCTCTCCAAAGCAAAAAACACAGCATCAATGGGACCAGATGGTGTCCCTGGCTGCGTCCTACATGAACTCCAAGAAGAGCTAAACCCAAACATAAAACTACTGTTTGATCTCAGCCTTACTATAGGATATGTGCCCAAAGAGTGGAGTACTGCAACAGTGGTCCCTCTCCATAAAGGTGGTGCCTCAACGGATCCTGGAAACTATCGCCCCATAAGCCTGACTAGCTTGGTCTGCAAAGCTATGGAAAGGATCATCATGGACCTCATAAATAAAGATATTGGGGACCTACAGACACTGGATCCTACCCAGTTTGGCTTTGTTAAGGGCAGATTCTGCCTCTTAAACCTGGTTGATTTCTTTGAAACAGTCACCAAGGCCATTGATGAGGGGAAGGTGGTCCACACAGCCTACCTGGACCTCGCAAAAGCCTTCGATACAATACCCCACTCGGGCATTATAGATAAGCTCACCAGCTTAAATATAAACCCCTATGTCACTAGATGGATTGCAAATTGGCTCAAGGACAGAACCCACATGGTTAGAATTGCTGGAGCCATGTCAGACTCCAAACCAGTTACAAGTGGTGTCCCACAAGGCTCAGTCCTGGGACCTCTCTTGTTCGGTATATATTTCTCGGAGGTACAGGCCAACACAGAAGGACTGTGGCTGACCAAGTTCGCAGATGACTGCAAACTGGGCGCCATAATCGACTCTCCAGCCGACACAAGCATCCTCCAAAAGGGCCTCATAGAAACAGACAACTGGTGCCAGAGCCATGGCTTCAAGCTAAATGCCAAAAAGTGTATAGTCATTCCCTTTGGCAAAAACAAAGTGCCCACAAATTACCACATACGTGGTAATCCATTAAGTACAGAAGAAGTAATTAGGGACCTGGGGACCCAAGTTGATAGCAATCTCTCATTTGACAACCACGTGGCCAAAGTGGTTAGAAAAACATTTTATATAGCCCACCTAATCATGAAGGGATTCACATCTAGATCAGGGGAGGTCATCGTGCCTCTTTACTCATCCCTCATCAGGCCCATAATTGAGTACAATGCCCCTTTTGGGATGTACCTTACCAGACACCTGCAGCAACTGGAAAGACCCCAAAAGTACCTCACCAAGAGGATCAAAGGGCTCAAACAGATGCCATATGCTGCCCAGTTAAAGAAACTCCAGCTCTACTCAGTGGCATACTGCCTGTTCAGAGGCGATCTGTGCCTGACGTATAAAGCCATGTCCAACCCAGAATTAATGGACATGCTGCACCTCAGAAAATCCAAATCCCATTGAGCTACGTGCTAGAGAGACTTGAACCTCAGCACTGAAATAAATAGGACATGCTGGAGGGACAGATTCATAACCCAGAGGCTCCCTTCACTCTGGAATAAAATCCCAGTCCAGGTTAGGCAGAGTCCCTCATTGACTCTCTTCTAGAGGAATCTTGATGAGTGGATGGGAGATCGTAGGTTTACCCCAGGTATCACTTCTGTGTCACTGTTAGACAGAGGCACAGTATACTAACCTCGAAAAAGGGCATAGCAAAATAAATTTAAAATGGGTGGCGAAAGCCAAACACATTCTGGCTAGGCTTATAAATGCCCTAGGTCAGATAGCCTAGTATGAACCTATGAACCTATGAACCTATGACTCACTTTTGCATTTCGTTTCATCCATTTTTTAATGTACTTGATATTACTGTTTTTCATTCTCCCCTGCCCACTTTTGGGTTCAAGGCTCAAATGTCCCTCTTGTAGTGTTTTAGTTTTTGTTACTTTTCACCTTCAGTTTTTATCACCTGAGATAGCCTTTGTTCTCCTTCCCTATTTCTTTTCTTCTCTTTTATTGCCTTCCTTAGCTTGGAATGAACTTATTTGTAGCTCATCTATTGATTTTACCCAGTCCAGTGTTATTGTTATTGTAATTTTTATTATTTATTTTACTCATTCTTTTCAAGTTTTTTCTCCCCTTTAACCCTTCCACATAACCCCACAGTTCCTTCTATTTTATGTTTTCCATCCCACTCTATTATTGATGAGTTTGTTTTATCCTTTATTTTATTTTATGTACCTTGATTATCTGTGGTTATCCTTGTTATTGACTATTTTGGCATTTTAGTGTTCATACAGGCAGATCTGATAAAACCCTAGAGAAAGTGTTAACAGAACCAGTACTTATTACTTGGTGCAATTTCCAAAAATTGCCGAAGGATAAAGTGCCACGATGAAAAAAAAACAGGAAATCCAAAAACAAAACTTTTGAGGCCGCACCACAGTTAAAATGGCTTTAATTCCACAAAACAGAAACAAAAAACAACAAATATGTAAGTGCTTTCATGTTCTCCTTGAACGCTTCATCAGACATAATAAAGGCTGCTGTGTGTCTTCATTTAAAAATAGCAAGAGCAATGAATTGTAACCAACCATCTTATTTCATAAATTAGTCAATTACAATGCCTTAATTAATTTAAAAACACCATTTCATTAAACTATTATTCAAATAATGAAGACATCTCTTAATTCTAAACATTAATTCAATCTAGTAATATATATTGCAGTAAATATATAAATATATAAAATGTTTAAAAAGTGTATTTTCATATTTATAAAACATTCATTTAAAACCACATTCATTAATAGCATTAATTTAAAACATCCCTAGATGGCAGCATACACTAAAACATATATACTGGGAAGCTAAAACCAAGGTAGAGAGAGTATGCTAAAATACATAGTATTAAAACATTAATCTTCTTGAAATGATCCCAAAATGAAACCTATTATAAAATATAAATATGTAAAAATGTGAATATATATATATATATATATATATATATATATATATATATATATATATATGTTGTTCTTCTTCTTTCGGCTTTTCCCGGTTAGGGGTCGCCAAAGCGGAACTCTGGTCCGCTAATGATTGGCAGTAGATTTTTACAGTGCCGAGGTGCCAGCCCAATGCCCAACCTTCAACGAAGACACGCCCATTTACGCATGTCTTTCTAACGCCACTCAACCACGGGGAGGAGATGCAGACTCCACAGAGAAGGTGCTCCAGCCAAGAATCGAATGGGAGAACCTCGTGCTGTGAGGTGACAACGCTACCGCTTCACCACCGCGGCTTTATATATATATATATATATATATATATATATATATATATATATAAATTTTGTTATCCCGATATACATATATGTAAAAATGTTTCCAAATATAAATTTATTGTGGGAATTTCTATATGTGTGTATATATATATATATATATATATATATTTATATATATATATATATATATATATATATATTTATATATATATATATATATATATATATATATATATATATATATATATATATATATGTGTGTGTGTGTGTGTGTGTGTGTTCACAAGAAGGAACTCTCAGTGTTGTAGAGGTCTGTCTAATAAGAAGGGTTTTAAAGAAAGAATGGTAGAAATTTTGGAAGCTTTTATCAGTTACATCAATATCACTGAGTTTCTGAAATTTGTGGGAAACTGGTCTAGTAATGAGATAGAGTTTCTTGATGTATGGGTATATAAAGAAGACAATGAAATATTGGCATTCATGTATAGGAAGAGTTGCAGAAGGAATAGTCTTCTGCATTGTATTAGTATGCATCCTCTTCATATATAAAAATGTGGTTACTAATCAGGGACTGAGGGTCTCTAGGCTAACTGGCTAACTAGTCAAGATACTAAGTTTCAGACTATGATTAGGAACTTGGAAAATTAGTTTTTAGATAGAGGATATACAAAGGATGAATGTAGGAGGTTATATAATGATGAAGTCATAGACAGAGAAAGGAAAGGGAAACCATTCTTTAAAAGGAATAAAGAAGTGAATGGGAATCCAGGCAGACAAGTAGTAGATGAGACCCATAATGTCAAAATGACTATTCCGTTTTCAAATAATAATAGAATGATACAAGAAATCATAAATAAAAATTGGGCCATTCTAACAGTAGATGAGAAAATAAGAAAATAAGAAATATAGTGGGAAATACATTGAAGTATTCCTATAAAAATACAAAGTCATTGAACAGACTATTATGTTATGAGAAGAGTGGCACTTTTCCATGTAGAGGGTGTAATCAATGTTCATATATGGCAGGTATAAATATATTTGTACATCTGGATACAGGAAGAACATATACTTTTGAACATTATGCAGATTGTAAGTCTCGTGACTTAATTTATTTTGCTGTGTGCATGAAATGTACAGTTTTTTATATTAGGAAGACTAATAGAACATTAAGAGAACACGTGAGAGAACATTTATATGCTATAAACCGAGAGGATGAAAGCAATGCGTTGGCTAAGCATGTGATTACTAATGATCTTTCCCATAAATTTAAGTTCCTGGCAGTAGAATTAATAAGAGTATCAGACTTGGGAACTTTAAAAATTATACTGAGAAGGTGGAGGTCAAATGGATTATTAGACTGCAGGCGGATAGAAATAGTGGGCTTAACGATAGGATGATAGGGTTTCTTTAAAACCTTTCTTATTAGACAGACCTCTACAACACTCAGAGTACCTTGTGAGCACACACACACACACACATATATATATATATATATATATATATATATATATATATATATATATATATATATATATATATATATCTATATATATATATGGTGTGTGTATGGGAACACTTTATAAGCTTGAAATACTCAAATCTCGAATTTCAGAATCTCAAGCTCATAAAGTGGAAGGATCGGTAGATCTCAACCCCAGAAGAGCGAAATTCAAAATCTCGAATGCGGGAGATTTTGAATTAGCAGTTCTGGTGTTGCACTGTGTTCGTGGATTCAGGTAAGTGTTTATGTTTAAGGGTGTTGGGTAAGGCCTGTAGTGTGTGTTAGTGTGTGTTGTTACTGTGATGTGTGTGTGCAAGATGAATGTAGTTTGTGTGGTGGTGTTTTGTGTGTGTGTGTGTGTGTGTGTGTGTGTGTGTGTGTGTGTGTGTGTGTGTGTGTGTGTATGTAGTGCGACCTTGGAGTTAGAATATTTAAGTAGGGAGGTGGGGGGCACAGCCCCCAACATGGGGGGTGCAGGGTGGCTTGGCCCCTGCATATAATAAAGAAAGGTGTGTGTGCTTGTTTAGTTGTGTGCGCGTGTGTTGTATTGGTGTTTGAAAGTGTTGGGCGTTTGAATTTCGCGGTTTTGCGGTTTCAGGATTTCGTGATTGTGT
>NC_056731.1:909913213-909940713 GCF_019279795.1 Protopterus annectens | reverse complement strand
CTGTGTTGGTCAAACTTCTATGCCATGGAAATCTCAATTAGCTGCACATTTAAGTGATATAACATGTAAAAAACAACATACTCCATTCTATAAAAATGAATTATGACATACCACTGCTAAGCTTTCTTTCATTGGTATTGATTTAGTGTTGGGTAATATCATGAAATCTTCGGAACATGCTATTCTGAATCATTTATAAAGTAAATGGATTGCCATTATTGGTGCTTTGTTAAAAATGAGGTTAAATAAGGCTTTTTAATATTAATTTATTAGTTATAAAAAGGGCGTTGTATTTTTGAGTATATAAAATAATATATATTTTAGTGAGGTTAATTTATATTCATTAATATATATTTTTTTCTTTAAATATTTATTTAAACACATACAACGATAAGAAAAATTTAGAGGTATAATATTTTATTTAGTCACCAGATGGTGGTTAACAGTTTTACATAGAAGTATATATGTTTACAGTATTGGTGTTTTGATTGGGTAATGGAAGCAATGACTGTATTTAAATGTTTTAGATGGTTTTTCCACAACATTGAAAAAGCTTTTTGGTGACACATTTGGTCTGTTGTGGGGTCACTGTGATTTTTGTGCTGTTAAAGGATTAATGTTTCTTTATTTGAGTGCTGGAATTTGTTTGATGCGTATTGGTGAAGTGTTCCATATACTCGCTTGCTCTTTCTGTGCATTAGAATGATCAGTGTGTGTGTGTGTGTGTGTGTGTGTGTGTGTGTGTGTGTGTGTGTGTGTGTGTGTGTGTGTATATATATATATAATGTTTAGATGCATCTGTGTGTGTGTGTGTGTGTGTGTGTGTGTGTGTGTGTGTGTGTGTCTGTATGTATGTATACACATGTATACAGACCCTCTTTTAGTTACAAGAACACCAAGTCTTTTAAGAGGTTACTATGTTATAATCATAATAGACATGATAGTTTGATATCACAAAGGAAAGGCACACAAGCATGTCGTACCTGTAATCAGTGCAGTTATATTAAGAGTTCATGTGAATTTATACATCCAGATACAGGCAAAAGATATGAGTTTACTAAGTATGCCGATTGTAAAACCAGGAACGTGGTTTATTTAACTCAGGGGAGCGTATTAGGGAACATATTTATGCCATCAATAAAGAGGATGAGACCAATGCACCAGCTTATCATGTGCTACATAGAGATAGCACACATACCTTTAGTTTCCTAGTATTGGAACATGTCTATAGTACTGAAAGGTTAGGCTGCATACGTAATAATGTGGAGAAGAGAGAGATTAAATGGATACTCAAGTTAGCAGCGGATAGAGGTCATGGCCTTAATGATAAAATTTCTCTGAGACCTTTTTTGGCCGACATGCCTTTTAAACATAAATAGTAAGTTTTTAAACCCATAAAATTTTATTTTTAAAGGGTTTTATTAGCATGGGTTTTCTTCATGCTTATATTTATATGTTTTTGTATTAAATTTTGATATGCATAGGAACTTTTGTAATTATATATATAAGTTATTCTTTGTATATGTTTTTATGTTGACTAAAGAAATTAAGCAGCACTTACTAGCAACAAAGTGATTCATCTACACTGCATTTCTCTTTTAATAATTAATTGTCTTTGATTGAATGTTATATTGGTTCTCCAATAGGAGCTATTCTGTTATTATATAAAGTTATATTGTAGTGATGGTTAATTAAGTCTGATGAAACGTCCAGGAGACATGAAAGCGCTCACTCATCTTTATTTTGTTGTAATAAAGCTTTTATTCAGATATTGGTTGGCTTCGATTGTCCTGGTGTATCCTCCTTATGTGACTATTGGATTTTCTGCTTCTTTGAAGGGGATACTTTATCCTGATTTGTGTTTATATGCTTTCTCATATATAGTAAAGTATTTACATCATCAATTATAAAATTTATATAGTTGTTCCAGCTGTAAAATCTTACAAAAGTAAATGGATTGATACTGCAGAAGGGAAACATTGTAAAGAAGTTGAGTGTTCTTACATTTCAGTAAAGAAAGGTTTGCAAAGAGTTCAAGATATGTAATGAAGTTATTTTAAAATTATGTAGGAAGGGAGATTTTAGTGTTGTATAGATTTGTAAAGAGTTTAAGAGACATAATGAAGTAAGTTATAAAATTATGTAGGAAGGGATAGAAAATTATTAGTATTGTATAGGAGGATAGTGGTAATACCATATGACTGAGAGAGCACGGTACAGAATTGTTACTATTTAGTCTGCCTGTTCCAGATTGGTCTATCTAGAAGGTTTATAACTTAGGTATACAAACGATGTATGAGAGGATTAGAGTTGTGGATAGGGGCAATTAGAAAAGGAGTAAGACGAGAAGGTTTGTTTAAGGGGGTGAAAAGGGATGTATTAATTCACATGCAGGAGGGAAGGTTGTTAGGGATGTAATGATTCAAGTAGAGAAGGGCAAAAAGTTTGTGAAAAGCAATAAGAAGTTTCTGTTTTCACTAGAGGTCTCACTGTTAACGAACATGAGCATGCACAGGATTAGGTAAGGTATTGTTTGAGCTGGATTTTATAACTTGGAAGTTTGTTAATCATTTTTACTTGTGTAGACATGGAGTTCTAGAGTTTGGAGATATAATAGGAGTATACTGAATCCCCCAATGAATTATTTGCTTTAGTAGTGCTTAATAGAAATTTATCACCAGAATGGAGGTCCCTTGTTGGGGTGTAAGGCAATAATATGTTTTTCTAATGCAGAACACTGTTCAGGAAAATATATCAGTTTGTATGTCATAACTAGCTGAAAGTATGTTATGTAGTTGTTAAGCTCTAGCTGGTTTAGCTGTTTTAAGGCTTGGCAGTGATGGGTTCAGTGTGCAGTGTTGGTAGCAAATTTAGCCACTTTGTTGGAACTAGAGGCTAGTTTGGATTTTAGTGTAGAGCTTAGATTTGTAAGGATATGTGAGGCATATAAGAGGGCTGGAAGCAAATTGGATGAGGCTAGGGTTTTCCCTGGTGGGTCTGTAAGGTACTGTTTTGCCCTGTAAAGGGAGATAAGTTTCTGGTGGGACTTTTTAATTGTCTGAAGAATATGCTGATCAAATTTAAGACTGTTATCTATTACAATCCTCAGTAACTATGTCTGTGGTACTACCTCAATTTTAGTATTATTTGCAGATGTAACCAAGAATCATTGTTTGGATCGAGATAACTTTTCGGGGTGAAGAGCATCAGTTTTATTTTACTGGGATTAAGGAGCAGATTTGAATTTATGTGCCAGGTTTCAAATGAACAGAAAGAAATTTGGGTGATTTCTTGTAGTCTGGATTTTGTGGGGGCTGCACATATTAAAGTCGAGTCATCTGCATATTTTACTATATTTGGTTGATGCAGCACATCATGGACCAGATTCCAAAAGAGTAGCTGTCGGTGTAAGTCTGCCCCAATTCTGAAATATTTGCTTTTGGTGTAAGTGACTTCTTTAGGTGGAAGGCCTATCTTAAGCAGGCTTACTATGAAGACCTGATTCCAAAACACCTGCTTTCAGCATGCTCTCAGTGCAAGTGGTCATTTATGCTGACAGCAAATCTTTTGGAATCGGAGACCATAGGTTTAAAGGAAAGAGAAGTTTCTCCAGTGTGTCCCAATAGGTTAGGGTAGGCATAGAAAACATATAGCACAAAGCCAATTAATTAACTGAACAATTAATTAAAAAAAATGAAAAAAATCCCTGAAGAAAATCATCAGTTCCGTTTTATACGACTGCTAATAAATGCGAGCAAGAAGTGGCAGTAGTGCCTCTCAGATGAGCTGTGTTTGAACAGAGGAACCAGGCGGGGTGCCGTCTTTCCCCTTTGTTATTTGATCTATATTTAGAGCCATTATCAAATAAAATAAAGGACTCAGACTGATATGGTAATCAAGAAAATTTGGCTTTATTTGCAGAAGATATTATTTTGTACCTGATAAATCCAGAAAATTACATGTCAGTGTCATGGAACATTTTAAAACAGTTTCACGTCTTTTCGGGATATAAAATTAATGAAGATAAAACAAAGGCTATAGCTGTAAATTATGTAACCACACTTAAATTGGTTCTGCAATACCTTTATTTATGGGGACATGATAAGATGAAGTATTTAGGATTATGGATTAAAAAGGTTTCTGTTATGGCAGGTAAGGATATGTGGGAAGACAGAGACTAAAAAAGGATGATACAAAAATTGAGAAACTCTTATCTATGGATATGGATAGTAAGATGCAAACAGTGAAAATGTTTTTAGTCCCTTTAGTCTTGCATATGGGGTCAGGAATACTTTCATCAGAGGAAAAGTTATGGACAATAATTAATAATGAATTGAAGGAATTTATCTTGGAGGGAAAGAGGGCAAGATTTAATTGGGATAAGTTGATCCTTCTAATAGAACAAGGTGGTTTAGTTTTACCTAATTTGAAGGCATATTTTACAGCTGCACAGATGAGGCTCATATACATAATGCAAACAGAAGGCTATAATTCAAAGTGGAAAGATATGATGATGAACCAAGGGGAAGTTCAAGAAAGAGAAAGAGAGTGGGACTGTGGATGAAGATCCTTAATGAGAATAATAACAACCATACAGAATATTATATTCATAAAGTAGTAGAAAGTATTCTAAGAACATAGCCAATACAAGAATGGAGAAAGGACATTTAGCCAATAGGTATGACTGCAATTAGGGGTAGAGAAAATAGACAAGATGGGGCTGGAATTTACTGGAGAAACCTGGCAAAGGAACCAAGATACTGGGAGCAAATAACTCAAGCAGGAAAGGTAATAGTGTTGGATGAGGCCAAGAAGACATTTGGATTGCCGGCTAGAGACTACCTTCCCTACCAGGACTTGATCTCAGAATACAGGCAAAAAGAAAGTGATAGGGGGATTTTAGGTGAAAACATGCTCTGGTAGCATTTTTAGTTGAATCTAGAACAGAAGGAGCTGTTAAAATGGATACTTATTAGGCCATATAAAATATTCCATGATAACTACAAGACTCAATCAGAAGAGGTTAGAAAAGACTGGGAAAATGGGAAGGCATATGTATGGCTCCAAAGTATGCAACTAAGTCCAGAAGGTGTAGTATATTTGCTTGGAAGTATCTGCATAGGTATTTTTGTACTCCAAGCAGGCTTCATAGAATTTTTCCTCAGGTAGATAGCAAATGTTGGAGTTGGGAAGGAGAAGAAAGAGGTAACTGCGAACATGCATTTTGGGAGTGTAATGAGTTGGCAAATTTAAAAAATTCTCTACAGAGTACTCTACCAGAAATATTGACTGAGCAAATGACTATAAGTAAAGAAATGATTCTTTTGAGCTGGGATACAGGATTTGAATTGCCTAGACATAGTAAGGCCTTATTAAGTTTAATTCTTTTGGCTGCCAATAAAGTAATTACTAAAAAAATGGAAATCAAAAGTAAACGGAAATTGTAGGATACTTGCATAATAATGTACAGGAGAAGGAGGAGGAGTGAGGTTTAAGAGAAGGCAGGAATTTAGTAATTTGTTGTAATGTTGGACTGATGATAGCAAAGAAAATATATCTGATGTATATTGTATTCAAATAAAATTGTTAAAATTATTTGTTTTCTTTGCTCTTAATGTACGTATGTTTGCCAGTGTCTTAAGTGATAATTTAATACAGGTGTTTAAAAAAACGTCGTACAAGTGGGCAACACTGAAAGAAAAAATCAATGCTCTCCATAGATTACAGTGGGAGAAAATCCCAATAACAACCATTGCTACTCACCTAAACTGTGGTATTCAGACAAACAGAGACTGGAAGCAAAGGGAGAAACAGATTCTCAGTGTTGTTGACTTCACTGACATTGTATACAAGAAACTCATTAAGACTTGGAGAAATGATGAAGATGAGCAAGCTTTACTTCTGTGGTTTATACACTAGCACTAAACAGTGTACCGGAGGTGAGCTTCCAAATCATTAGTAAAAAACAAACGCATACTTCACAGTTAATATTCTGACAGCACTAGCAGTATTGTTTTAATGACAGCAGAGGATTGTTCGGCTGCTTCAAACACAAGTATGGTCTATACATTGCTATAATGCATAAAGGGGCTCTACTGATAGCTAGTATATGAAACAATATGAAATTAATTTTCTCTTCATCATAAAGGATTGTTTATCCCATAAGATTTACAATGTCATCTCCCAAAATGTATTTATTTAACATTTGTTTACCGGGAAAGTCCGACTGGAGCCTAGGCAGAAATGCTGCAGAAGCATGTCTTTGGAATGTGGGAGGAAACCGGAGCACCTGGAGGAAACTGACACTAATGTAGGGAGGACATGAAGACTCTGCACAGAAGGCACCCCAGCTGAGAATCAAACCAGAGAACCTCTTGCTATGAGGCGACAATGGCAACTGCTGCACCACTGCACTGCAGATTAATTTAGACTATGTTCTTCTGGCACTTTCAAAAATTAAAAACTACTTACTTAACTCCTGACAATATCTTTGGATGTCTGCTGAGAAGCGTAAAAGTTACACCTATCAAAACCAGTCCAACACTTCAACCTGAGTCTCTCTACTGGCTATCGTTCTGGAGAATGGCAGAAGGGGTGCTCTTGCATAAAGGTGGTCCCTCTACTGATCTTGTGAGTTACAGGCCTATTAGTCTCACTAGTGTCATTTGCAAGGCAATGGAACATATTATAGCTGAACTAATAAACAATGATGTAGGTGACTTTAAATCCCTGAGTGCACACCAGTTTGGCTTTGTAAAGTGCAGATCATGCATACTGAACCTGGTTGAATTATTTGAAAGGGTTACTAAAATTATGAAAATTATGCACATTTTTTGTTGTTAAATGTAAGCTCTCAAGTAATATACCAAGTTAGTCCATACTACCTATACATACATTTGCTAAGGCCTTTAACACTATTCCCATGTTGGGATTATTGACAAACTCATCTAAATCAACATTAATCCATGCATAGTTCACTGGAGTGGTAATTGTCTTACTTACAAGATAGCCATACCATTAAGGTTTGGGCTATTTGCTCTACAGAGAAAAATGTCACCAGAGGTGACGTAAAGTTCTCTGTCCTGGGTCCTCTCCTTTTGATATATATTTCTGTGACCCTAAAACTGCAGGAGCTTTGCCACAAGTCCCACTTCTGTGAAAGTTTTCACTGAGAATGTTGCCATTGTGCAATGTAAGCAAATTTAACATGAGGAGTCTTACTGGGTATTAACTTTAACTAGTCAAATATATGCCTGCTCTGTGCTAGAAAGTAGCTGTGACATTCCCCCAAAGGAGTAGTCCTTGCAATCAAAGGATCACTTACTAAGTTGGGTTTTGTGCTTTCATTTGACCAAAACATTACACTGTATATGCCAGTTACCTAGTGTCCCAAGCTTCCTGGTTTCTGCATTCAATAAATGCAAAAAAAAAACCTGATCTGATTTTTATTCATTCTTCAACATGTGGGTTCGGAGCTGATCCTTGGAAACGACTCAGCCTCTTTTTACAGCTCGTAGATAATGCAAACTCTCGAGCTCCTCCCTTACCCAGAATGGCCTAGACCACCTCCATACCCCAGAACTTGTTTGCTGCCTTCACATATGGATGTGGTTGCTGTCAGCTCTCGAGCATTTAGTGAGTGATAAAAGTTTAGTGTCATAACTTTCTCTATTTCTTATGTATTACCTATTTTATACCTCTTTAAATTCATTCTGACCTTTGTTATCCTTACACTTTTCTGCATATCTTAATACCATTGTTGGTAGTTTAATGTCCCGGCTTTCTTTGCTACCGCTACAGTAATTCTTTCTACCATTGTTGGTAATTTCTTTTCTAGTTGTTTAAAAAAAACTTTCTGTCTTATTGTTCTTTGTTAGTTTACAGGTATAATGACTGAAAAACTTTGGGCTTCAAAAAACGTAAAAAGTGTGAGCAAAAGATCCCTTTGTCTGATGCCCATGACTCTTGTGACTACTGTTTGAGCTCTGCTCACTTGAAAGTTCCTTTTAATCCTAAGACTTTGGTCAACAAAAAAAAAAAATGATTTTGAAAGGACTTCTTCCTACAACTTTTCAGAGTCACTAGCTGGAGCTCATCCCTCCAAGGCAGGCCAAAATGAATCTAGAAAATGACTACCAGAATCTTCTGGAAACAATATTCCTTCTTCAGATCCGTCAAAGGAGCCAGCCAGGAAGATCTTAAAATGGTCAGATCCAAAGACCAAATCCTCGGATCTGACTGTTTCCGATACAAGGTCTGCCTCATTGGATCTAGTTCTTTCTAAGCCAAAAGAGCTCTTTGGACCCAATATGTGACCTCTGTGGACCCTGTCCCCTTCTTGGCTGCCATCCCCCATTTTAGACAGGCTCCATCACTGTAGGTCCCCTTCACAGGCCTCTTCTTCCCATTCTTCCAGAAGTCTTACAGAGGCAGATGTGGATAGAATAATTAGGAAGCTTCTCTCAGCACAGATACAGATGGGAGTTCTCCTGGCTCCTACCCCTTCAGGTCAGGGCACCATCATTAGTATTACTCCACCCATCTTGTCTCCTTCTCTGATCCGTTTTTCTACTTCAGAGCCCTTGGATCCGGGCCTTCCAGGACCATCTGTATCGGATCCGAAGATTGTTTAATCTTCAGGTTCAATACCTTCTCTGTGTGGACCTGCTCCAAGTGTGTCAGAGCCTGATGACTCTCAGAGATGAAGCACAGTTTTCGACTGCAATGTGCTAGAGTTGACTCCGAAACTGTCAGAGTTGTCTCTGCCCTTCAGGGTCTCAGCATTGGACAGCTCGGCTCTGATGTCTGCTTCAGGTGGTCTGCCTTCAGGACAGGGGGAGCTGATGGCCTGGAAGCATGTTATCTCTGCTGTATCAGCTTCCTTCTCCTCGGAGCATTCTGCCTTTGAGGTGGTAGAAAGAGTATTCTCTTCTAGAGTATGTGATTCCACTCCCCTCGGATCTGCCATCTGATTCCCATATGTCTTTGAGCCTTGAGCTTCACCACTCTACTCCACATGGACAGCCAGCCCAAAGTCTCTAGGCTACACAGCAGGGTATCCTTATATCTTCTGATATTTCTCCAGAGCATCCCATCAAAGAAGTCCCCTAGGAAGAGGAAGTGCAAGAGAAGGCACTTAGACTCCCCCAGGAGTCAATCACAGAAGATACCTATTTTGATGAAGTGGAAGGATCCCCAAGATCATCAGCTCATGACGTCTCCTTTGAAGACTTTTTGGAGATCTGTAAGCAAAGGGGTGGTTTGTCTACTGATAATCCTTCTCAAAGGGAATCAGTATTCCTGGAGGCATTTGTTACTGGCCCATCTACTTCCTGGGTGACTCCACCCACCAATGAGCTCAATGATTTGATCTCTTGACGGGCGTGGAAGGAACCCAGTTCTATTGAGCCAATCCATAAAAGACTAGATAGGATCCAGGCACGACCAAAGGGAAAACAGTTCTGGAGCAAAGGAGTACCAGTAGATGCCATTGTCATAGCATGGCCACAAAGAAAGAATTCCCACAGCAGAGTTCATCTGTTCACCCCCTAACAGGGAGTCTAGGGCATTGGACAGATTTGGGAAGTGTGTTTACATTTCAGTGACTTTCGCACTTAGATCACAGAACTATTTGGCACACTTCACCAGACTTCAGAGGGATTTGATTAAAGAACTCTCATATCACTCTCAGCAGCAATAACTGTTGAGACACAGATTTCTGTTACCCCACAGTTGGCAACCCTATAGTCCATTGCAAATTCATTCATGAGGCACATCTCACATACAGCTGAAGGTACATCAAGGGTGGTGGATTCAGGCATTTCCACTCAAGGTCCTTTCCACGATCTACATGAAGATAGTTCCCCCAGGAGCAGAGGGGGGAACTCTAATGGAAAACACCACTTGCACAGCAGAGGAGGCCACAGAACCACGGGTCCAGAGATTTTTCTCTGATAGAACCTACCAGCGCTCCTGAAAGGAATAAAAAATACCATGAGCCCACAGGAGTACAAAAACAGAACGTTGTAATACCAAGTAAAATAAAAACAAGTGCAACTCACAACTAAAACATGACTAAGAACTTTCACCTTCTAAAGGCATCATCAGAGTCTTATATTATAAGTAATTAACCCCTTAAATAGCCAACCCTCTTAATAACCATGTATAGTTTTTAACTACTAATGTTCCATAAAGCAGTGGGTGGCCACGGACGTGCAGCGGTTAGCGTTGTCGCCTCAAAGCAAGAGGTTCTCTGGTTCGATCCTCGGCTGGGGTACCTTCTGTTCAGAGTCTGCATGTCCTCCCTGTGGTTGCATGGGTTTCCTCTGGGTGCTCCGGTTTCCTCCCACATCCCAAAGACATGCTGTAGGTGGATTGGACACTCTAAATTGGCCCTATGTATGAGTGCGTGTGTGTGCCTTCTGTGGAAGGTTGGGCGCCGGGCTGGCAACTCGACACTGTAAAGCTCCACTGCCAATTATGAGCGGACATGTGATCCGCTGTGGTGACCCCTAACCGGGAAAAGCCAAAAGAAGAAGAAGAAGAAGAAGAAGAAGAAGAATGTTCCATAAAGCAGTGTAAAGCAATTGTCACATATAATCTAATGCATTCCCACTGTAGTTAATTCCCAAGATGTTAAACAACTTCAATTTCCCACAAAACAAATCTTTGATAAATGCACTTAATAAATATATATATTCTCTTTACAAAATAATAATGATTGTTATATAAACATGAAAACTTTAAAAACTGAACAGAGATGTAAAACAGAACAGTAATAATTCTCTTTTAACTTAGACGTAAAAACCCAATTTTACAATATGGTTAATCTACATAGTATAACTTACAACTATAGCAATACCTAACATGTTTTTCTCTTTTGTTTCAACACACTCGCAATTGAAATATATTCATTAATGCCCGGTTGGGCTTTTGCATTCAATCTCAACTGCCATTTTGTTTCCTTAATTTCCATATCTAACTTAGGGGCACCTCCTCTGTCATCACTAAAAACTCTGTCAATGACAAAAAATATAAACCTTTTAACATTCTGACATGCCATTATGTGTAAAAAAGGGAACTAGATAATTTTTTGTTCCTAATGTCCCTGGTGTGCTCAGCTATCCTGTCTCTTAACCTCCTAGTGGTTTTGCCCACATAGAATGCCATACAGGATATACAGGTAGCAACATACACCACCATTTCGGTGTTGCAATTGCACCTACCAGGGCATTGGAGATTCCTCTGAAAACCTGCAGTCTCAACATAAAGGCCATCATTAATATATTTACACCAGTTGCGGGCTCCACATTTGCTCAGACTTGTATCGCCTCTTTACTGTTTTATCATCAAGTTCAAGCCATTCTTTAGTATTCATACCCTTACTACATACAATTTTAGGTTGGTGTCAAATACACTTTCCCAAATTGTATTAAATTTAGGCATCAATTGAGGCATCACATGGTTGTATTGTAGGAAAAGGAACCTCTCCATTTGGTTGTGTTTTAGTTTGACCTTTAAAAATGTCTCCTGACTATTCAAAATAGGAGCAAATCTAGCATCTCTACCTTTATTCACTTCCTTCCTTGTCTTGTTGAGGAGTTAAAACTTGAATCTCATTCTGATATTTTGTGTCATAACTGACCAGCCTTGAGATCTGAACCATCTGACCCTTCACTGCACTTCTGTTTTGGTGGGCTGGATGACAGCTATCAAATTGTAGTAGGGTGTTCAAATACATTTCTTTTCTATAGATGGTGGATCTCAGGGCTCCACTACATTTATCCAAATCTATGTTCAAAAAATTAATCTTAGCTCCATGCATTTGACATGTAAATCTCAAAAACCCTGTGGTAGTATTTAATTACTCCACAAAACTTTTGGCTTCATCCTCTGTGCCAGCCCACAGGATCATGATTTCATCCAAAAATCTAAAAAACAAGACAATTTTAGACCAAAATTTTGAAGGGAAACAAATTATTTTTCCCCATTCAGTCAACACTAAGTTGGCAAACACAGGGGCACATTTAGCCTGCATGGCTACCACAGTAGTTTAACAAAATAGTTCCCCTTCAGAATATAAGAAGTTGTTATTCAAGATAATATCTATTAGGTTCACCAAAAAATTAATCTTGTCATCACTTAGCTCTCCATCACATATACTACGGTGGTAAAGTTCAAGACCCTCCCTATGTGGTATAACCAAAAACAAATTGATGACATCTATAGTGAGAAACACAAAATCTTTGCTCATGTCAACTCCCCTCAACATTTCTAAGCAATGCTAGGAATCTTTCAATACCTGGGGAAAAGCCTTGAGTCTTTTTTGAATGGAAATCCACATAAGCTGTTAAAGGTTCAGTTTTAAATGCCCTAGCCACAGCTATGGGTCTAAACTGTGTGTGTGTGTGTGTGTGTGTGTGGGGGGTGAATGGATCCTTATGAGTTTTTGGCATTCCAAAAATAGATGGTATACGGGGGGAACTATTGATCAAGTAGTCAAATTCTCATTTGGAAATTAAACCTTTCGGTAATGCATCCTGCAAAAATATATCATTCTTACTATATGCTCTATTAACTTCATTCCTGGATACTCATTCATATGTAGCTGTGTCATTAAGAATATTGTACATTTTACAGACATAGTCCAAATGGAACATGACAATTCCATCCCCCTTGTCAGGTTTCATAAACCTATAATCCTTGTTCATAATTAGTTCTCATAAACACAATCTTTCATCTGTAGACAGATTATCAACAAATGTGTTAGAGTGATACATTTTCCTTATTTCATGTTCAAAACGTTTCTTAAGAACATTAACTAAAGGATTACAAGGGGGAATGAATGTGCTACTGCATTTTAGAGACAGTCTCAGTTTCTCTCAAGGTCCCCTGAGACAAAAAGACTAAATGCAAATTAAGTCGTCTAGTGTACAAGTTTAAATTAACCAATACATTGGCCACATCTATCCTGTGTTCAGGAACAAAATTAAACCCTCTCTTGACTAAATCAAAATGTGAGGACCTAATTTGGAGGTCACTCAGGTTGTATATAGTAAATCCATCTTTAACCATGAGTTCCTTACATCCTGCTGTCATGTCTAATACATCTTCCGTAGTTTCATCTTTCGTTTTTTTGTCATTGATAGAGATTTTAGTGATGACAGGGGAGGTGACCCTAAGTTAGATATAGAAATTAAGGAAATAAAATGGCAGTTGAGATTGAATGCGAAAGCCCAACCGGGCATTAATGAATATATTTCATTTGTGAGTGTGTTGAAACAAAACAGAAAAGCATGTTAGGTATTGCTATAGTTGTAAGTTATACTATGTAGGTTAAGCATATTGTAAAATTGGGTTTTTACATCTATGTTAAACAGAATTAGTACTTTTCTGTTTTATATCTCTGTACAGTTTTTAAGGTTTTCATGTTTATATAACAATCATTATTATTTTGTAAAGAGAATATATATATATTTATTAAGTGCATTTACCAAAGATTGGTTTTGTGGGAAATTGAAGTTGTTTAACATATTGGGAATTTACTGCAATGGGAATGCATTAGATTATGCACGACAATTGCTTTACACTGCTTTATGGAACATTAGGAGTTAAAAACTATACATGGTTATTAAGAGGGTTGGCTGTTTAAGGGGTTAATTACTTGTAATATACGACTCTGATGATGCCTTTGGAAGGTGAAAGCACTTAGTCATGTTTTAGGTGTGTGTTACACTTGTTTTTATTTTACTTGGTACTAATACATTCCATTTTTGTACTCCTGTGGGGTCGTGGTATTTTTTACTTATTTTTTTGGTGATCACTTTGTTTTGGTGGCTCCAGAAAGGAGGCCTGATTGTCCACCTCTGGAAGCAGTTGGAGGTCATTTATCTCTGCTTGGGTAGACATTACAAAAAATATATGGCTGCAGAGGATTATTTCCAGAGGTTATATAATTCCCTTTTCTCTACCTCCTCCTTCAAAAGTAAAAATAATTCCCGATGTTCCACCCAGTCAGTGGAAAGCAACAGCACTAGGGATAAAAAAGCTGCTAGAAAAAAAAGAGTCATCCAATAGGTCCCCCAAGAACAGAAAGAACCTAGAACCTACTCAAGATTTTTTTTAGTGCCAAAGAAAACAAGGGTTTGGAGACCAGTTTTGGATCTCTGCAATCTGAACAAATCGGTTCAGTATACAAAGTTCTGGGTGCTCATAGTTCAATCCATTTTGCCTTTCTGCACAAGGTTCTGGATGTGCTTGACAGGTCTTCAGGATATGTAGTATCACATAAAAATGAACAGGCAATCCAGGAGATACCTATGCTTCCGGCAGGGAGCCAGTCATTACCAATTCAGAGCACTGCCCTTTAGCTTCACCACAATCCTCAGGGTGTTCAACAAATGCATGGAAGTAGTAGTAGCTCATTTGAGACTGTACAGATTTCAAGTGTTTCCTTACCTGGATGACTGGCTCATAACCACTCTGACTAGACATCTACTGATCAAAGCAAGAGATTCTGTATGCCAATTGTTCTCTCAGCAAGGCATTACAATCAATCTCAATAAATCTCAGCTAGAACCAACTCAAGTGCTAGAATTTATAGGAGCCTTGTTCAGTGTTGTAACAGTGACAGTCTCCCTTCCCTTGACAAGGGTAGAAACAATTTGATTTCAAGTCCAAAAGATAATTCAGAATTCCTCACTGTCAGCCTGTCTGAATCTACAGGCATTAGGGTCAATGTCTGCTGCCATAATTCTGGTTCCTTTAGCAAGATACCATATGAGAATTCTTCAATATACCCTGGCAACTCAGTGGTCTATCCTGTACCAGTCTTTAACCACCCAGATAAGAATAATCCAGGCATGCAAAAGGTCCCTTAGGTGGTGGATTTGCTCAGAACATATTGTTCAGGGCTGCCCTTTCATACTTCTTGAGCCCAAGGTCATTGTGACCACGGATGCATCCCAATTTGGGTGGGGAGGGCACTTCTTGGGAAAGACAGTCCAAGGCGCCTGGTCCCCAGAAGAGGTCAACACACATATCAATGTCCTATAGATGAGGGCAGTTCCCCTAGAGCTGCAGGCTTTTTATGACTCTCGACCTTCAGGGACTATTGCAATTCAGATTGACAATATGTCAGTAGTCTGGTACATCAGCAAACAAGGAGGCACCAGCTCTTACCCCTTATGTCGAGAAGCTCTGAGAGTGTGGCAATGGGTGTTCTCATCCAATTGATTTCTAATAGCAAAGTACATTCTGGAGAAATCCAGAGTGATAGCAGACAAGTTGAGCAGGTCCATCCTATTGTCTTACAAGTGCTCTCTCTCAACAAAAAAATTGCGGAAATGGCAGTCTGTCAATGGGGCCAGTCATGATGCAATCTATTTGCATCTCAAAAAACAAAAACCAATACAATGTCACTGGAACCACAAACGGCTCAATAAAGAAACTTTATTCAAACTCAAAACTGCTAGTAAAAACTTTTGCCTTATAAGGCTTCCTCAGGCAAAGTAAAACAAACAGCACAAGCAACCCATTTAAATAGTGTCTCAATCACATGATAGCACCTTCAATTAGACTTGTTTACACAACATGGTTAAGTTGACAGTAACCTCTCTTTGACACTCACATTGCCAAAGTGGTTAGGAAGACCTTCTACATTACCCACCTGATCATGAAGGGATTCACATCCAGATCAGGAGAGGTCATTGTACCCCTGTACTCTTCACTTATCAGACCAATGATTGAGTACAACGCCCATTCGGATGTACCCTTACCCGACACCTGCAGCAGTTGGAAAGACCCCAAAAGTTCCTCACCAAAAGGATGACTGAAGAAACTCCAGCTCTATTCAGTCGCATACCGCCTGCTCATCCAAATCCACCAGAGCCACGAGAGCAAGAGACTTAAACCTCAACACGGATATAAATAGGCATCACCCAGAGACTCCCTACACTATGGAACAGAATCCCAGTCCATGTCACTGACTCTGTTCAAGAGAAATCTAATCATCTCTGTGTCACTGCTGGACAGAGGCACAGCAAAGTAATGGGTATAGTATTCTCATCCTAAGGGGTGTGAAAGCCACACATGAACTCTTTCAGCATAGGTTTTAAAGAGACACTGCAATTTAAACCTCATAAAATGTAAGCCCTAAGGTGCAAAATCCAATTCAACTCTTCTACCTCTGCCCTATCTTTAATATTCCCTCCACGAATTGTGTCATTTACTACCTTAACAATAGAAAATTTAAAGGTATGATTTACGCCTTTCTCTTTCATATGCTTATATAAAGTGTTAGCTAACACTTCCCTCCTTATTTCAGATATATGATTGGAAATGCACTCTTTAAACTTCTGATTTGTTTTTCCTACTATGCTTGACATATCTTACATACAGCTAAATAGACTAAATTACGTGTTTCACAGTTACAATATGCAGTTAGTTTAATTTCCTTTCCTGTCACTGGATGTGTTAAGACCTTACTCTCATCTATAAAAACTACATCTGCCACATTTAAATGCACCTCTTCTTTTTGAGAGTATATATTCATTCCCTTGTGTTTGTTCTTTACAACACAACATTTGTTTTAGATTATGGCTTTTCTTATACCCAAAATTTGTTTTTCAGTGATTACAGGACTTAGTTCAGATACATCATATAAGATGTGCCAGTATTTGCATTTCTCCTCAACAACAAGTGCAGCAGGTTTTTTACCCTGATCTTCCCATTGGGGAGTCACTGAGAAAAGCTGTCCTCCATGATTAGCCCCCCCATTCTCCTCTGTGCTTACCTCGGACTCCTCTGATCCCTAGGTTTTTCAGAAAGCATCTTAATAGAAGAGCTTAGTAATCTTCATTGCCCTTTACTGGCCTTGTCAGATTTGGTTCCCTTCCTTTGGCCTCATCTAGTTCATCCTCCTTGTAGCCTGGATCCTGCTCCAGACCTTCTGTCTCACCTGACAAACATGATTCACCTGGACATTTTGTGTTTAAAGTTGACCGCTTGATTTCTCCAATTCCATTGATAGCTAGACAACCCAGGCTCTCCTCCCCTGTTCATCACATTCTTTTGTCTTCCCACAAGACTTTCACTAGGAAGATTTACAAAAGTAAGTTTAAAAGATTTGCTTTTTGGGCACAACAGAAAAACATAGACCCTTTTTCAGTGCCAGTACCCACAGTTCTTGAATTTTTGGCTACTAGTTTTAATGAAGGGTCCAGTTCCTCAACGGTTAAAGTACAATTGGCTGCTATTTCTAATTTCCATGTCAGAGTTGACAATTCTACCTTAGCTTCATTATAACTCTGTAAGGCATTTATAAAAGGAACCTGTTTACTAAGACCTCTCTTTAAAGATCCAACACTGTTGTGGAATTTGAATTTAGTGTTACAAGCCCTGACTCAATCACCATTTGAACTGGCCGCAAGGTGTGAATTAAAGTTTTTAACTTGGAAAACTATATTTTTGGTAGCATAACATCAGCTAGGAGTGTTTCAGAACTTCAAACCGTATCTTCTAAACATCCTTATTTCATTTTTCATGAAGACTAAGTGTCATTACAGACCAATCCATCTTTTCTTCCTAAGATGCTGTCAGGATCCAACATGAATCAGTCCATCAACCTTCCAGTCTTCTTTCCATATTTTTCAAACAAAGGGGAATACATTTTACATTTGTCGGACATTCACAGACAATTAAGTTTCTATCTGCATACAACTGAAAAATCCAGAAAATCAGATCAATTATTCATCTCCTTTTCAGAATCAGGATTGTGAAAACCAGTTACCAAAAGCATTTAGCTAAGTGGCTAACTGACTGCATTTTCTCTGTCTACAACAAATTGGGTTTATCCCTGCCAAAAACTTTGAGGGCTCATTCAACCAGATCCATGGCAACCTCTTCAGTATTTATATGAAGATCTTTCATGAACAATATTTGTGCTGCAGCTGCTTGGCCTAATCCTCATACTTTTATTACTCATTTCAAAGTTGATCTGGTCTGTAGGAGAAGAGCAGCCTTTGGCTCAACATTGCTCAGGAATATCCTTTCTTAAAGTCCATCTGGGATTCAGCTAGCTGGGGGCTCTGTCCCACATGTTGAAGAACAAATGAAAATTGACATCAGATAAAGTTATGTACTCACCATAATGTCTCATCTGTGTTGTCCATTTTCATTCTTCCTCAACTACCCTCCCTACAACTCCCTACCTTTTTTTTGTTTATGACTTCTGGAAGAATGTGAAGGTACCATGGGAGCCAAAGTTCCTTTTTATCAGCTCCAGATAGTGGTTTCTCATACAACCATTATTTCTTGCATTGCTGTTATTTAGCAATAAAGGGCAACAAACAAGATCTGAAGTATGCAGAGGACTAGATCAAGAGTTTGCAGTATCCACAACCTGTAAAAAGTGGCTGAGTTGGATCCGAGGATCAGATCCAAACTCACATGTTGAGGAAGAATGAAAGTGGCTAACACAGATGGAATGTTATGGTGAGTACACAACTTCTTCTTCTATGTTGTGCTTCCTTGTTAATTGCTCTGTACCAGCTATAAACTGATTGCTCTCTGTACTAACTGAAATGACCTAATCCTGATCCCACTTATCACAACAAATATCAAAACAATTACCTTCCACATGCTACTCTAATGCAACAATGTTCAACCTTCCAACCTGGTAATCTAACTTTTGCCACCATATATATTAGAAACACAAGAAATACAACTACTGAACTACATGTCTGGATTACCCAAAACAAGCCTGATAATCCAAAATTACACCCCTCAGCTATATTATCATCTATAATGACTGTATAAACAGGAAGCGTGGTGGTATTGCTTTAATATTTCCTAACAACTACCACATTTCCGCTTACAATACACCAATTCAGTTCAGCACAGTTTCTTACTATTTTCCTGAAAATAAGCAAATATAAATAAATATGTACTACTAACCTTTACATTCTCCTGACGATAATACAGCTACACTGGTAGATATCCTGGATTGGATATCCATAACAATTGCACAAGAAAAAACACTACTAGGTGATGTCAGTATCAAATGGTTGGACATAACCACTTAACTCTACATTCACCATGAACTTATAAAGTTGCACACAGATAATTAATAGCCTTAGACATTATAGCAAGACATCAAACTCCTTATTAGACTGGATCATAGTATCAGACCCCAATAAATTCACTGCCACAGGTACAATGTCAGTCTCTTTCAGTGACCATCTCTCAATCTATACAACCATACATCTCACACATCAACTTAAACAGCATGTTTATAAAACAATGATCAAACTGTCCAGTTCAACCCAGAAATATTCATTACTACCCTATCTTCTATTAACTGGAACATCCTAATAATCCTCCCCTTAGATGATGTTGTAAATTAATTCAATACAACTTTCCTAAATATTAAAAATAGCCTTGTACATCCTAGAAGGAAGAGGCCAAAAATAAATAATGCAATTTGGCTATCCAAAAAGAGTATAACACTAATGCAAGATAGAGGAAAGGCATGGAAAGAAGAGCAAAATTACAAAACACCATAATATCCTGAAAACTACAAAATGTTCCCCAAATATACTAAAAGAAAATAAATGAAGATAAAAAAACTGCACTATAACAACATTCAGATCAGTAGTAAACACAACCCTAAAAAATTCTGGTCAGCCATTAAAGAAATCTTACATCCCTGCCAAAAATTCAACCACAACCCCTCTCCCAATAACTCACCATTAGAAACTGAAATAGAATTCAACTCGTATTTCATAGAGAGTGTAACATTCCTAACCAAGGATTCATGAACATCTGATCCCATCTCTGCCCAACAGCCACGTCTCCACATTCACTTTCACCTTCAAACCTGTGCCAACATCCTGTATAAAACTAATCTTAAACTCAATTCATGCTCTACTTCAGCTGATGACCTTCTAACCAAGCACCGAAAAGTAGCAGTCAATAGCAATGCCTATCCTGTCTCAATCCTTGTAAATAGGTCAGTCCAGAAATCCCACATTCCCTCTTTCTCGAAAAAAAAAAATCACATATTATCCTTCTACACAAAGAAGGAAATGCAACAGATGTCACTAACTTTAGACCTAAAGCAATCTTATCCCTCCTCTCCGAAATACTTGAAAATGCATTCAAAATCAATTGCTAAATAATCTCCTGCAGGAAGAACTCTTATTCCCCATACAACATCACTTCCATCCATCCCATAGTACTGACACTACACTTCTAAATTTTACAGATACTGTTAATAGAGCTAGAGATAATGGGAAACTAATATCCTTATTTCTAGACTTGTCTAAAGCCTTCAACACAGTTTGTCATAGCAAAGTTTTACTTCAAATGTCCTCACCCTTCTATGGTTCAAAAACTTCTTGTCCAATAGGTATCAGTTAGTAAAATGGTACTCGAATCTCTCTCCATACCTCCTAATCACCTCCAGTGTACCCCAAGGCTTTATCTTTGGTCTCTCCTCTTTAACATTCTCATCAACACTCTACACACATCCACACAGCAGGCGCCCCTGATACAATATATGGATGATTCTGCAATCACATGTACATCAGACATAGTGGCACATTGCTTGGGAAGCTTTATCAGCCACTGAAACATGACTTTGTCACTAACAACTCAAGCTCATTGCCCCCTACAAAAAAAAAAAATACTTTTGTCCCCAACTCTCTCTTGTATAACAAAATAAATTTTAAAATTCTCTCTCTCAGTAATAAAACCATAGCAGTTACTCCACATAACAAATTGTACAATAATGGATGAGGATCTTAAAATCAACCTGTGTATATAAAATTGCATAAAAAATAACTGAAAACTAGGAATGCTCTTTTGAGCCAAAAACGTTCTCACCAACACAACTAAAACTACATTTGCCACTACCTACCTCCTCCTCTCATTAGTTTATGGCTCTCCCACCCTTACTAATTTCCGGGCATCATAAAAAGCAAAGCCTGAACAATGTTATAATAAAGTAACTAAACTTGCAGCAAATAACCCTTTCAGAACCCCCCACTCCTTAGGATTAAAAAGTCTAACCCTGTTAAAATTATCCCATCAACTAAAATATACACAACTTCTTACCACCTATAAAAATATCCAGTATCCATTCGCTTGTCTAGTATTAAATACCATTCTACAAAACTATGTTCCCACTCAGTCATTATGATCCAATGATCAAAAACATCTCTCTGTCCACAAGCCTATCAAATCTGCTGCACATGGTCTGTATTCATACCTTGTTGCTAAGGCCTGGAACTCCTTACCTTTGTCCATGAGGTAAACATGCTCCCTCCAGTCCTTTAAAACCATTGTGAAAGACTTTTACCAAAATTTGTCTGTGTTCTTGCTCATCCCCAGGATAAACTATATCATGAACTATGAACAAATACCTATTCATACCTTACACCTGCTCATTCCCCCTTCTCTTCAATCAATTTCTTTTTCCTGACTCTAAATGCGGCACAAACCCCTGTTTTTTTTCTGACTTCGTGTTACAATTCCTGTTTGTATTATACTAACTTTAATTTCACTAAACTGACTAAATTTTTTATAAATATTAAATCATTGTCATAAAAGTTGTATCTATTTTTAACCAATTTATTTATTTTTTTATTTAACCGGGAAAGTACGACTTGGAACAAAGCCAATTTTCAGAGGAGGCACAGGGAGAAATGCTCCAGACGCATGGCTTTGTAATGTGGAAGGAAACCGGAGCACTCGGAGAAAACCCACAAGAATGCAGGGAGGACATGCAGACTCCACACAGAAGGCACTCCAGCCGAGAATCGAACCGAAGAACCTCTTGCTGTGAGGTGACAATGCTACCGCTGCACCACTGTGCCCTCCAGTGCGCTTTCCAATGTGCATTGTCACATTATGTCTAATTTGGTATAATTATGTAAACTGTAGACATTTTCATATTATTTTTGAAGATTGTAAAATTATTATTCCTAAAATGTTTTTGTAATACTTTGGAGCTTTTCTCCCTGAGCCTCTGCTGAAACTGGACACCCACCAGTTGGACATTTCTAGTAATAAAATATAAATAAATAAATATTTAATATCAAGAGACTATAGCTAACCAAATTTCCTGATGATTGCAAACTGGGGGTGCTGCAGAATGGCTGTATCAAACAAATGCTTGGCGTCCTACTCAATGGCTTGCCTCATCACCAAGAAATGCAGCACAGCTTGCTTTGGTAAATCTAGCATCTTTACTATTTAACATAAGAATAACATTCCACTTAAATTTGACATAGATATCAGAGACTTGGTGCATATGTTGAAAACTGACTCTCCTCTGACCACCATGTCTCTGTGATAAAAAAATCCTTCTACCTTGTACAAGTTATCCTTTGTGGCATCCTCCAAAGTCCAGATAAGTCAGTTTCACTTTTTTCTTCCATTATTATGCCCATCATTGATTATAATGCAGCCTTCAGCAGACACCTCACTAGACCCCCCCCCCAAACCATCTTGAGAGACCTCATTGTTTCCTCACTAAAATTATTCAATGTCTCAGCTCCCTTAGCAATTTTGATAGATAAAAAGCCCTGTCCCTGTACTCAGTGTCATAGACTCCATTGTAGTGATCTCTGCTTAGTCTTCTATGCTATACATAACCCAGGACTCTCTGAATTCCTTCACCTAAATAGAGTCAGTACTAAAGCAAACACCTGTTCTAGAAATCTAAACCTATTCTACCACATCAGCAACACCAGATGGAAGGATAGATATGTAATGCAATGGGTCCCCTGCACATGATCGAAATTTCAGAAAGCCGAAACCCATATGGCCAAGACCATATGATCGACTTGTGAAATGTCTATCAAGCAAAATGGGCATCTCCGTATAGTGTGGAATGGGAAAATTCCCATCTTCCGTACTGTAGTGCGATTTTGGAGTTGGAATATTTAAATTGCAGGGGGTGTGGGGGGTGCAGGAGGGCATGCCCCCCTGCTAGCAACGTGTAGGTAAGTTTTTGTTTTGTTTTGTTTTTTGTTTTACATGTTCAAAATTTCAAAAGTCGAACATATGGTCTTGGCCACATGGGTTTCAGTTTTCTGAAATTTTGATCATGTATAGTAGACCCAACCCAATAGAGCCCCCATTTCTGGAATAGGCTGCTCTTACCTATTAAGCAGACTACTTTCCTAGCAACCTTTAAAAAGAGCCCGGATGACTGAATGGGTACTCGCAAATGTTTAGCAAGATTTGTGGAGAAAGTCTGCTTAATGAGGACATTGTTAGTTTCTTACCACTACTGGGTGGTGTGGCTGAGCTTCTTGACAATCTTCTTTGGTTATAAACTAGTAAGAAACTATGAACCCAAATGGAGTTATTCTGGAAAAAAGATCCCCAGGAGGTCATTTATAAGAAAAGATGAAAAGATTACCCTGGGTACAAATGCCGGGAGTGGTGCATTATACTTCAGCTGTGTAGTAAGCCATCTATCAAATACTGCCTGAAGCACCTAGTGAAAGGCAGATCCAGAAATCCTTGTTGCTTAATGACAATGTTTATAATGTCCCAGGCATTTTGCAGGTTAACTCTAAATAAGGGTGATGTGCAGAGCTGCAGTAACTACAGAGGGATAAAACTGATCAGTCACAGCTTGAAGTTATGAGAAAGAGTAGTGGAAGCTAGGTTAAGAAGGGAGATGATGATTAGTGATCTGCAGTATGGTTTCATGCCAGGAAAGAGCACTACAGATGCAATATTTGCTCTGAGAGTGTTGTTGGAGAAATACAGAGAAGGTCAGAAGGAGTTGCATTGTGTCTTTGTGGACTTAGAGAAAGCATATGACAGGGTGCCTAGAGAAGAGTCGTGGTACTGCATGAGGAAGTTGGGAGTGGCAGAGAAGTATGTAAGAGTGGTACAGGATATGTACGAGGGTAGTGTGACATTGGTGAGGACTGCGGTGGGAGTGACAGATACATTTAAGGTGGAGGTGGGATTACATCAAGGATCAGCTCTGAGCCCTTTCTTATTTGCAGTGGTGATGGACAGGTTGACAGATAAGATCAGACAGGAGGCCCCGTGGACTATGATGTTTGCAGATGACATTGTGATATGTAGTGAGAGTAGGGACCAGGTTGAGGAGACCCTGGAGAGGTGGAGATATGCTTTAGAAAGGAGAGGAATGAAGGTCAGCAGGGCTAAAACAGAATATATGTGTGTAAATGAGGGGGAGGGTAGAGGAATGGTGAGGATGCAGGGAGTAGAGTTGGTAAAGGTGGATGAGTTTAAAGTTCTTGGGATCAACAGTAAAGAGTAATGGTGAGTGTGGAAGAGAGGTGAAGAAGAGAGTACAGGCAGGGTGCAGTGGGTGGAGAAGAGTGTCAGGAGTGATTTGAGACAGACGAGTACCAGTAAGAGTGAAAGGGAAGTTCTACAAGAGGGTAGTGAGACCAGCTATGTTATATGGGTTGGAGACGGTGGCACTGATGAAAAGGCAGGAGTCAGAGCTGGATGTGGCAGAGTTAAAGACGTTAAGATTTGTACTGGGTGTGACTAGGATGGACAGGATTAGGACTCAGTATATTAGAGGGTCAGCTCAGGTTGGACAGTTTGGAGACAAAACAAAAGAGTCGAGATTGCGTTAGTTTGGCCATGTGCTGAGGAGGGATGCTGGGTATATTGGGAAAAGGATGCTAAGGATGGAGCTGTCAGGTAAGAGGAAAAGAGGAAGGCCTAAGATAAGGTTTATGGATGTGGTGAGAGAGGATGTGCAGGCAGTTGGTGTGAAAGAGCATGATGCAGAGGACAGGAAGAAATGGAAACAGATGATCCACTGTGGCAACCCCTAATGGGAACAGCCGAAAGAAGATGATGACTGTATTCTATATATATATATATATATATATATATATATATATATATATATATATATACCTCACTTCGACGACACGCCGGAACATCGACATGGAAATCGCGAGCCCCAGAAGATCGAAAGCTGAGAAGACCAACGCGACGGGACCCAGAAGATCGACAGTGGAGAAGACCGACCCGACGGATGAAAGCACCGACGCCGAGGATGCCGACATGGGAAAAGGCTGTGTAAGTATGCGGTAGTGACGGACGTTCGGGTGCGAGTAAGGTAAGTGTGGATATTGACGGTCTGTGGGGATAGGGGTGGGTTAAGTGAGTTAGGGTTAGGGAGCGGGTCAGGTAAGTGTGCGGTAGTGATTGTGTTTGGGTTAGGGGCGGGATAAGTGAGTTAGGGTTAGGAGCGGCCAGGTAAGTGTGCGGTAGTGACAGACCTTAGGGTTAGGGTTTGGGTTAGGGTTGTAGGTAGTTGTGTATGTGAGGTTTAGTGTGGGTTTGTAGGGATTTTGGTGTGCTTGTGTTGCGTATGTGGTTTTTGGACGGGGAATGTGTTTTGTTTGTTGATTGTGGTGTGTGAAGTGTATGAGGTTTCGTGTTTGTGTACCGTCGGTTATTTCGTTGTCGGGCATGTGGAATTTCGTGTTTTTGTACTGTCGGTTATGTGGTTTCGGTGATTGCGTTGTCGGTGTTTTGGTGTTTCTTTTATGTGAGGTAGAACCATATATATATATATATATATATATATATATATATATATATATACAGAATACTAAGTGGCAACCCAGCCAAATTACCAGTGCTGCTCTTAAGCTGACCGCCCTCACTATAAATTCTCTTTGGAAGCCCCCCCCCCCCCCCCCACACACACACACACACACACAGTCTCATCTCATCTGCTTAAATTAGTGATCACTAGATGATCAAACTGGGAAATTCCCTCCCTTAGACTGCTAAAGTTCAAGCGAACCTTCTTCTTAACTTCCTGTCTGTTTAATGCACAGTGCACTACCTAGGAGATTTAAACCATTGTTTATATATACCTTTTAAAATCTGCATCTTATGAGACAAGCCTTCTGTATATATGTTGCATTCTACCATACTTACATACATTCTCTGCTGCATTTACATTTCCAAACACTTAAGCACTGGACAAGACTGAAGGTCAGCCTGCTAATTCCACCTTTGTTTCCAGCTTTTTAACACTAGGTCTCCTAAGACAGTGTACCAGATTCTTCTTACATATAATTAGCTTATTCTCAGCACTAATAATTCCACCTGTGAGAGGTGTTAATATGTAATTAATGGAGTATTCCTACACCTCTACATGAGTACTTCACTAATCATACCAACATGTCTTACACTGAGGCTGTAAAAAACACTAACAAAGCCTCCTAAAAATAACTAGATTAAGTAGAAGCAAAAAATGAGGCTACTCCTACATATCTACCATAAAGATTCCCCCTGAGAAAAAAAAACACTCCAAATCTTCTTCTCTGAACCACAGCATCAACAGAAGTGTTTTAGTTGTTGGTGGCACTGTTGTCGGGTACACCTACTCATTACTCACAAGGCTGATTTATGGGATGGTAGTCCAGCTGACTTAGATTCTTTCATTACATTTTTGAATTCCAGTAGTGAGTTTTTAAAATTTACTCATTCAGTTAGTCACAATGGTATAGCATACTTGGATACATTTGAATCCCATGATTTGAATGGATTCAAATCACGTATATATAGAAAGAGCACATTTTCCAATGATTATTTACAATTTTCAAGTAACCATCCTAGAAAGCAGCTGCACAATATTTTCAAGGGCCAGTGTATTAGAGCAGCTCGCATTACTTCTAGTTATGAGGAAATGGTAGATGAATTGGATTATATTACAGACTTATTTGAAGTAAGGGGATACAATAGGGAAATGATGGAAGACATAAAACAGTATGTTATGCAACAATTGGGAAAAAAATACCCACCACTGTTAGCAGCATGTAAGGGTGAAAATAGACCTATGAGTTTGATCAAAGATACAGATAGTCCAAAAGGAAAATATTAACGTGCATGTGTACTAGAATATGGTCCTCAGGTACATAAGATTAAGAGAATTATAAACAATAATTGGAATATATTATTGGCGGATGATGAGTTGAAAGAGATAGTAGGAAATAATCCAACTTTTGTGTACAAAATGGGAAGCAATTTGAAAAAAAAAAACAGTTAGAACAAGGTGGCACTAGTGGAAATATGAATGTTATTAACAACAACATAAAACACACTAGCAAGTGTGGAAATTGTAACCAGTGCCATGCTATAATGGAAGATGAAAGCATTGTTTTGGAGAATATAAACAGAATATAAACAGTACAATCATAAGGTTCAGACATGGCAACTGTAATTCTAGTTTTGTGATATATTTGGCGAAGTGCAGCGTATGTCCTGAATACTATATAGGAAAGACAGAAAGATGATTTAAAAAGCGCATTTATGACCACCTATATAGTATAAAAAGAAAAGATTCTAACAATGCATTATATAGACATATTGACAAGTATGATGAGACACACAAATTTAAATTTGCTATTTTAGAAAATATAAAACTAAATCCGAGGGGGGGTAATAGAAAGACAACCCTAGGATACAAG
>NC_056731.1:909603213-909608213 GCF_019279795.1 Protopterus annectens | reverse complement strand
GTTCCAATAAAAATCCTTTAATGTAAAGTTAGCGCTTTCACGGCAAATAGTAACAGCCGCTTCCTCAGACAGAAAAAAGAACAAACAATTCGTCGCTCATTGAGCGCTAAATTTAAATGAACGGACCAGCGTCTCATCCATAAAGCGTCAGTGCCTCATTAAAGCGGCAATGACATTCAACACATAAAGTTAATTAAACACGTTAAAATATTCAGAACAAATAATTCAAATGCAATAATAAGCCATTAAAATATTAAAAACAAATAGATGCATGGATGTTGAAACCGCTGAAACATAACATACAAAAATATTGAAACGCTAAAATAGCCACAGACTCAAAACACATCAGCTTGTTAATATTAAATGAAACCAAACAGAGAGATAAACGCACCTGGAGAAGGGGTGGTAAAGGGCAACAGACAAAGTGCCCTACAGTCAAAAGATAGTGCATAAAAATGTTACATAAACATATATACAGGCTACAAATGTGTATGCATCAATGATGAGAATGGACAAAATGAACAGGGAAATGACTAACTAAAATGCAACAAAGATAGTAAGATGCTGTCAAGCAAGGAAGGTGTGCGGGCTACAAACCCAAATGCTAACATGCTCAAATCAGAAAATAACTAACGTTGTAAATGTAAAGGAAAGCAAGCCAAGAAACAACATGGTGGTTGTGCATGGCACGTACAAAGCAGCAGTGACTTCTCAAGTAGAAATCTGTAGAGATGGTAGCACATAATGAAGCAAAGTAGAATGTAAATGAATAGTAAATGAGTATATGATCAAACCTTAGACAACTGAATAACATAATAGTGATGTGTCACTAAAGAAGAACCTCAAGGGCCATAATACACATAAATGGGAACCTCCTATCTAAGGGGTCTACCCTTCAAATAAGGTTTGATAGACAATACTTCATTAAGTCCTTTCTCCCGGTGTGCGGCAAGCCTGCAAATCCATTTGAGTTCCACTTCTTCTGTCTTGTTGACCAAATCTCCTAACCTCTCATTAGGTTGTATTACTTGCAGAACTTGATACAGAAAAGTATGAGTCGCCCCTTCCCTGAGGGTATGCTTAGCTATTGCACTGTAATCCTGGCCTCTAGCTAAGCAATATCCATGGTCTCGAATTCGCTCTCGAAGTGTCCTGTTTGTTTTACCCACATAAAAAGAAAAACAACGGACACAATGGGCCACATATACCAAGTTTTTTGTGTTACAATTAGTATCACATTGAATAGTCCATAGGTGTCCTGTCGTGGGATGTTTATAGTAATGTGACTCATCTATAAAAATGCATTGTGGACACTTGCCGCACTTCTTGGTCCTTTCTAACCCAGTCTTGGTTCCACCAGTTGGCATCTTTACTCCACACAACAACCTCTTCAAGTTTGGTAAATTGCTGAAAATAAATGAAGGGTTAGATCCTACTACGCTAGTAATGCTACCATCTGCTGTGAGTATGTTCCAATGTTTATGTACATATGATTGCAATGTACTGGTACCCTTCCCAAAGGGTATGACAAAACCAATGGACCCATTATGTAAATCTCCTTTGCGTGTACCCAACCTATTGGTTTGGTCAGAATAATAGGGTTTCGCCCTGTCCATTCTAAGATGATCCATCTGTGTGTACATATCATTGATCTCTTCTTCAGTGTATCCACGTACCAAGAGTCCATCATGCAATTCCATTAATCCATCGTTGAAATCCTCTTCCTTGGTTGAAAGTCTAGAGACACGCATCGCCTGCCCTTTTATGATGTTTTTAAAGATGTGCGAAGGGTGCATACTGTCTCGATGTAAGAAAGATGGTCTATAGCAGGCCTTGTGATATATTTTAGTATTGATCATACTGGCTTCCTTGAAAATCAAGACATCTAAGAATTCGATCTCGTAAGGATGGTAGTTCATAGAGAACTTAAGAAAGGAACTACTAATGTTCAGAAGGTTATGAAAGGTATGCAACTCCTCTGTTGTTCCATTCCAAAGGAACAGAAGATCGTCAACGAACCTCTTATAGAAAAGAATGTGCTCATTCTGAGTGATGTATACTTCTTCAAAGGTCGCCATGACAGCGTTGGCATAACTGTTGGCACAAGAGGTGCCCATGGCGACCCCTTTGACTTGCTTATAGCAGTTGTGTTCATATAGAAAAATATTATTGTCGAGGACAGTTTCCATTAGAAGTGTCAGGAATTCTATTTTATCAACAGAGAAATCGGAATTCTTTTCAAGATATGTACGTAAGGATTGCAAACCCTCCTTATTTGGAATGCAAGTGAACAATGAGGTTACATCCATTGATACAAAAAATAAAGAGTCGATGGTATTAGACTCTAGTGAAGATACTGTGATGTATAATTCATTGAGTAAATGCTCTGTATCCAACAGAATATATCTAGATAACCCATTGACCTGCCTGAATTCATAGTCTAGATACATGGAAATGGGCTCAGTAAGCCAACCAGAGCCCGATACTATTGGTCTCAATTCTGGTTCACATAAATTCTTGTGTATTTTGGGTAAACCCGAAATAACAGGAATAATAGGATGGACTACCTGCATAAAATTATACATTTCATCTGTTAGTTGACCAATTATTTTACAATCAAGCAGCATCCTGTCAACACTTTCCTTGATGTCCTTAACAACAGCACTATCTATTTTCTCATATGCATCACAACTAAGCATATCAAACATTTTTGTTGTATAATAGTGACTGTCCAATACAACAACCGGGCCACCCTTGTCGGCGGGCCGTATCACAATATTAGTGTTGTTCTTAAGATCATTCAACGCTAAGGTCTGAAGAGGTGTAAGATTACTTTTTAGTGTATATTCAAATGACTCATGTTCCCCATAAATTTCATTTTCCACAGCCTTCACAAAAATGTCAATGTTCGAAATCATAGGTGGAACAAAGACACTTTTCTTTCTAAAGATCGAGTGTCGATGTTCACTGTCTGCTTTGAATAGAAGCTTTAAGCCTAAGTTCCTTGCAAACAGTCTAAGGGCTAGAACAGCTTCACTGGAATCAATATTAGTAGTGGGAATGAAAGACATTCCCTTACTAAGAAGCTCAACTTCAGCAGTGGTTAACGTATGGCCGGAAATGTTATTAACAAGGTTACCTAACCCCAAAAACTTTGGAGTGTATTCTGCTGGTAAGAGGGTGGATCCTTCCTCTTGGCCCCTCTGGAGTTGTCGTTGTCTAACGATCTCTTTCGATTCAGTCTGATGGGAAAAGGACCTTCAGTGGGATTGTTAAGTTCAATTTTATCCAACTGAATCTTCCTCCTAACAGCAGCTGCTAAGGAAGAATGAGTAGAGGTGTCAATTCTGCCTGCAGTGGCGGATTGCTCCTCAACAACTTCTGGTTGGTTGGACATTTCAGAAGGAGTGGTATAGACTGATGAAGCAACATTCGTAGCAGGTGATAAAATATGATTCAATGTAGGGGCCTGTTGTTCCTTATTTATATTCTCTATATTAACCCCATGCTCAGCGTTGCCAAGTGCACCTCCCTCTAAGTTCCGCTCAGCAATGAGAGTAGAGGCGGAACTGTGAACAAGGTTAGAACAAGGTGTCACATTACTGGTGTTCAAATCTGCCCGCATAGGTCGATGTGCATTAGAGTTATTGCCATTATGTCTGTCTCTATTATATGTAAAGGCTGGTCTCCTACCTGTGTCCATGGAACCATTATTTTCAGATGTATTCTTGGGCCACACAAAGATATGCTGTTCCCTGAAGTCCCTCATGTCTCGCATCATTTTCTTTTTCTTATTATTGAGGAGGTTGACTCCATAACGGGCCACTCGATCAAACAATTCCTGTAAATGAAGTTCAGTCGCATCCTCACCTATTAAGTTGGTTAGTCGCTCCTGTAATGCATTCATATTTTTCTTACATTCTTCCTCAATCGGAAGAAAAAAGTCAATAAGGAGCTGTATATAAGCCCTACTGGCTTTCAGATTAATCTGTTGCCATTGTTGCAGAAGTCTAGGGTACATATTACCATACGTGGGCATGGTCAATATTCTTAACCCACGTGGTATAATATCCTTTGCCAAACACGCCTCCATGTGGTAACGCTGAGTCTGGAGTCGTTTGAACTTGTAAAGTTCATTATCCATGTCGCGTTTGATAGATTTAATTAGTGTTTCATCAATATTGTCATTGCTGAAATGTTCAGTTGATGCTATACCATCAAAATTTACCAAAGGATTCAAGTCATCCTCCATAAGAGTCCGTAGTCTGCCCTTAATGATAGATTGAGTGCCACCTGCACTCTGTTCACCTACAGCTCTATCCATGTATAAAAATGCGTAGAAGCCAACCAAACCCAAAGTATATAAGGAAACCAAAGACCAAGGCGAGCGTAGGTGAAAATCAGCTTAATAACTTTCAAAATGCCAATGTAGACACAGACCTTCAGTAAAATATGTTAAAGCAGATGTAGCTCCAAAATCCAATGACGATAACCATTCGGTTCCAATAAAAATCCTTTAATGTAAAGTTAGCGCTTTCACGGCAAATAGTAACAGCCGCTTCCTCAGACAGAAAAAAGAACAAACAATTCGTCGCTCATTGAGCGCTAAATTTAAATGAACGGACCAGCGTCTCATCCATAAAGCGTCAGTGCCTCATTAAAGCGGCAATGACATTCAACACATAAAGTTAATTAAACACGTTAAAATATTCAGAACAAATAATTCAAATGCAATTGACAACATCTTACTATCTTTGTTGCATTTTAGTTAGTCATTTCCCTGTTCATTTTGTCCATTCTCATCATTGATGCATACACATTTGTAGCCTGTATATATGTTTATGTAACATTTTTATGCACTATCTTTTGACTGTAGGGCACTTTGTCTGTTGCCCTTTACCACCCTTTCTCCAGGTGCGTTCATCTCTCTGTTTGGTTTCATTTAATATTAACAAGCTGATGTGTTTTGAGTCTGTGGCTATTTTAGCGTTTTAATATTT
>NC_056731.1:909520232-909602713 GCF_019279795.1 Protopterus annectens | reverse complement strand
GGTTGACTATAAAGTGCATTTGTATAGGATTCAGCAGTCGTACCTCTGTTGTCCGTCAGCATGGGTGTCGTGAAGTTTGCTACTTCTGTCTTAAGCATGAAGTTGGCTTTGGATACATTTTTTACGGTGATTTCCTTCATGGCGAGGTGGGGGTGGGATGTGGATGTCTAGGGTGATTAGCTTGTGGTTGGAACTGACCAACGAGGAATTGACCTCTGGTGTGTAACACCGGTTGCCCATGTTGGTAATGACCAGGTCTAGGATATTGCTGTCCCTGGTAGTGGTGCAGATAAGTTGATCCAAGACGTTTAAATTTATGAATTCCAAAAAATGGTGAGCACAAGAGTTGGTACATGAGTAGTATTCCCAGTTAATGGTGGGGTAGTTGAAATCGCCCATTACTAGGGTGTTAGGTTGTACCCTAATATTTTCCAGTGTATCAAGAAATGAGGAGTGGGAATCCTGGGTCATGGTGGCTGATCTGTAGGAAGCTACAATCTGGATTGCGATCTTGCCCAGAGTTAGTTGCACTTGGATAATCTCTGATGCATTATGCTGAGCAACTAGCCTGGAGGTGTGAATACCCTTAATGAATATTGACACGCCTCTGCCTTTAGTGTTTCGGTCCAGGTTAAGTGGCCGAAAGGTGTGGTATGAATTATAGTCTGGTAATGCAGGGGTGCTCTCTGGAGCCTTGAACCAGGTTTCTGTCACTGCACAGATGTTGATTTTCTCCAGTTTAAGGAGTGCCCTGAGTGAGTTTATTTTGAGGTTTAGGCTTCTAGCATTAATTAGCATTCCCCTTAGATTTTACTGGCTTGTACTTGTTACGGTGGTGAATTTGTCATTGTGTGTTTGTGTGTGCACATATTTTATATATATATATATATATATATATATATGTATATTTATATATATATATATATATATATATATATATGTATATTTATATATATATATATATAATCTGTCTACTTCAGATGATCGAAGTTTTAAAACTTTGAATTTCATATGTCCGAGTCCATATGACTGATGTTTCAACAACACCTGAAAGAAAAACAAAACAAAAAAAATTTTCCTGCATGTTTTTGCAGGGGGGGGGCAAACCTTCCTGAAAACCCCCATGCCCCTGCTATTTAAATATACCAGCTCAGACATCACACTGCAGCGAGGAAAAGGGAAAATTTCCCATTCCGCACTGTATGGAGATCTCTGTTCAGAATGTCCAAAGTTTTAAAACTTTGGTCATATAAGTCATATAGCGTGTGTGTGTGTGTGTGTGTGTGTGTGTGTGTGTGTGTGTGTGTGTGTTTGTGTGTGTGTGTGCAAGGAACAAAATCTAGAAGATTTAGGATTTTAGGATTTTTTCTTGGAAATGTTTACACCTCAAGTAGACCATTTTTGGTCGTGTGAAGTCAAGAGGTAATTGGAAACATTTTCTGGGAATGCTGTGAGTTAGTGGTCTCTAAGGATTCCTTATGGGATGCACTGTCAGATATGCTGGGTGAGCAGATTAGTGTGACGAGGGAGATCATTTTTCTGAGCTACGATACAGAATTGGAATTGCCTAGACATGGTAAGGCCTTGCTGTGTGTAATTATGGTGGCTGCCAAAATAAGCAATTACTAGAAAATGGAATTCAGAATCTAAACCAACTATACTAGAAGTAGTGAGTATACTAACAGAGATAAAGCAACTGGAATTGAGATCTTTAGAAAAGGGTAAGTGGAAACTACATAGGAAAAAATGAGTATTATGGAAGCCGTACATGCAGGGGAGGAATGAGGTTTAAAGAAAGGCAGGGCCCAAATGAGCTGTGCAGTATTTGATTGAAAATGATTGGGTAGCTTATAAGTGATGTATAATGTTTGTAACTGGTAGTTTGTCAGTATGGTTTGTGATGTAAAGTGCTTGCAACGAAGATTGTGTTGGTGTGGTTTGTTTTCATATATATAAATATATGATTCCCTATTTTCTAAGTGATTGTTTAATAAAGATGTTTCTTAGAAAAATTCTGACTTATTGTCTGTCAAGGAAGAAATAAGTTGTGATAGAAAAAATGTGTTAACGAATGGCAGAAAGCTTTTAATAAAAAATAAAACAGGGTGTTAAACACTTTCGTAGAGAACTCCACTTCAGACCTATATTCTATATGTTTGTTTGTTTGTGTCTTTCGGCTTTTCCCGGTTAGGGGTCGCCACAGCGGAACTCCGGTCCGCTAATGATTGGCAGTAGATTTTTACATACTGGCTTGTCGAGCCTAACGCACAACCTTCAACAAAGGAACACCCATTCACGAATGTCGCTACACGGAAGACGCTATGAGAATTGAAGGGCAACGTTTAACTGTGAGGCGACAACGCTACCGCAGCACCACCACCGCAGTTTACCTAAATTCTATATAATCATTCAATTTATATTAACATTTAAAATGAACAGTCCAATTGCAACTAGCATTTCAAACCACATGATACAATGAATCAATTCTATAAGCAGTCTTTTGAGGCTTGGTTTTAAAGAGGCCTTGCCATTCAAGACCCCTTCTTTATCAGCTTGTAAATGTAATATCTAGAACAACTCTGTTTTCCGTGACATTACAAATATCACCCAACCGGCCATTTTCCTCCATCTTTTCTGTTACTTTAAACCTAATCTTATGTTCTAGTGATGTTTGTAGAATGTCTAAGCAAAGAATTGTTACCACTACACTGCTTTATATCTCTCATATGAGAGAGCTACTTGTAGGTCTAAACATCATGTGTACTTGGCACAATCTCAGTGTGTATTAAATTTTATTTAGGAAAAACAGATCATATGTTATTGGAGAGAATTAGAGAAAATATGAGAGCTAGAAAGCATTGTAGTGTAGTGTTAACAGTTCTTTGGCTAGGCATATTATAGAAACATCACTAGAACATAGGTTTAGGTTTAAAGTCAGAATAACAGGTTTTGCATTTTCTGAATGAAACGTAGTATGACGCTCTGATGTCTGCCATTATTTACTGACTACAATCAAGAACAGTATGCCAGAAAACCACAAATCTGTGAGGAACACATCAAAACATGCAACAAAATCAGAGATAGTAGAGGGTAATGCCCGACAGAGAGGCAGAGACCAATTATAGCCACTTGTAGTCAATGTACACACCTCAGGTATTTGCTTGTGATCAATTAAGTGTATAAAGACAGGCCCAAAATCGTATTTCGTCTTGCTACTGTCAATATCATACAGGCAATCCACTGTAAATCCTTTCTGCTGTCTGAAAGTCTTTGTTTAAGATTTTGCATACACTTAACAGTTCTTTATTTTTTAAACTTTCTTTGCAAGTAGAATAATTACTGCTGCAGTAACCATAGCTGTATGGGTTATATCCTGCTAAAGATGTAAAAGCCAGCCAGTTTCCAAAGCTTCGGGTCACCTCGAGCTGAGCTGATTTAAAAAAAAAAAAAAAATAGGTTGGGCACCAAACTCTTCAGAGCATTCATGCCAGATCAGGCTAAAGCCTTGAAAAGTCAGTGCTAGAGAAAAAAAATTGTGTGCTTGTCCTCACTTTGGCAACAAAAGTATACAGAAATATGGGTGTTAGAGAAGGGACCCGCTACTGCAAAAGTGATCATTCGAACAAGCTTTGGACTGTATTTTCTGAAGTCTATGAAGTCTGAAAGTGAAATGTCTGTCATTTAACTGCAGCCTTAACAATTGGCCAGAAAAAAATCATGATTTTGAAGCCCTTAGCTCCCCAGTAACTCCACCATTAATTTAGAAAAAATTAAGTTATACATCAGTAGCTGCTGCTACTCCAGCTGACCGGAGAGAAGAACAGAAAGCCAGTAAGGTGATTAGCTAATTGTACTGACCTCTTGAAGGCTAGTGCATTTAACCAATCACCTACCACCTCCCATCTGGTAACAGAATCCCAGCTAAGGAATTCCACAGGTTGGTGACTGTGTATTTAAAGCAAAGAAACCATTTGGAGGCTGCACCTGTCCAAGGACCGCACTTTGAGTAGCACTGGATTTAGAGCACTGATAGCATTGAAAGATGAAATAGTGGACATACTGATACAAAGCTGAGTCCTGTCATGTTTCATTTTATATATATGTACTGATGAGAGATTGCATGTGCTGTGGAGTGTCATGGAATAAAAGTCACTGAGATGGAACTCGACGTTGATTTATCCAGCTTGTATAATTGATATACTCATTGACTTACTTTATTTCTCCGGATTTTCATAAAAACAAAAACAAGAGTATATAGTGCACCATGCATGAGGATTGCAGTTTGTTTTTCAAAATGTTAAAAAAATACAAAACTGGGAACTAGATAGAAAAAGAAATTGGAACTAAAGGCTTGTGGCTGCTTGCACTTGTTTCTAGGATGTGCCACTAAATCCTTGAAGTTCAGAATATTTGCCTGGAAGTGTTTACAATTGTTTTATATCTTCAAGTTCGCAAAAGATACATCTCCTGGCAGATCCAGTATGCTTTGTGTATAGGATAAAGTTTTTTTCCTTTTGGGGAAATTGAAGAATATCTGTGTTTTACCAGTGGTTTAACACGTGTAACAGTAAACTGCAAGAGTAAAAAATTGATTAGTAAGGTAGTGATGACTACTGTGTCAGTGTTGTTAGGATGTGCTGATTTAATAGAATTATCGTGTGTAATCATGAAGGCATTAATGAAAATGGAAAAAAGTGGAAGGCCTGCCACAGACCCTTGAAAGTTGCTTAGGCTGACCCCATTCCACATGATATTTGTCTACACTGACCTTGAAAATTTGTCTGCTGTTATAGTGCTTCAGCCATTTAAGTAGGGTGAATGGAAAACTTTTTCCATCTTGGCTGTTATTACATTGAATGCCTTTGTCAGGTGAGTAAGTACGGTCTTGGTAAGCTTGCCAGTTTCATGCTTTCTAGGATATAGTTTTTAAGGCAGAGGAAGATAAGTAGTTTTCTCTTTCTTGAACCCACAATGCTGGAAGCTGAGGCAGCCAAGCAAGTTGCGACAAAATGTAAGTTGTCATGCTCAATAGTGAGATGAGAGAAGCAAGTGGGTTTCTTTGTTTAGGAAGAGAGGTATTACTTTGGCGAGTTTTACAGGTCATGAAATTACCGTGGCGAGTTTTACAGGTCATGGATGCTGTCACTGAAAAAAAGTGTTGCATATTTTCTAAAACCCTGGACTGAGGCCATCGAAGTTAGCTGAATAAAAAATAGGTAGCTTTCTTTGACAGATGTCCACTTCCTGAATGGATACCTTTTGAAAGTAAACTGTAGGTGTGAAGTCTTAATAGTTATCTGTGTATCCCTACTTATTCACATTTTTCTGGGACAGCATATGCAAAGAATTTAGTAGCCTTTCCCACACTTTACACAATACTATCAGTGAGTTAAATATGTGTTATCTGTATTTCATAGCTTATAGTGTAATCTACAGTTTTGACTGGTTTGCGTTGTGTGGTAAAGAAAATGGCAGCGGTGGCACAATGTGCTTGGGATGTCTATCTTTGGAAGCTACGTAATTGTGCTTTCCTGTGTCAGAAAAGGCAGACAGTGTTTTGCCAGCTTTTTTGTCACAGCTTTGTTGTCTGTGTTTGTGCATGCAAATAGTCTTCAAGTTCGCACAGTTCAGTAATCTTGACAGTTGCCTAAAGTGTTGCTTACAATAAAAACTGAAGGGCCATTTTAGCATTCTAAGGAAGATCAGTGTATATGAATGTATTCTGAAACTCATGTTTATTGATTTTTCAGTATAGATAGTATCCTTTTCTTTCCTATGGTGCCTAGTATGTGTGCGGTCTAATGTGTTTTACAAAAGTTCTGTTAAACATGCTGTGAGTGATACAAGTATATGCAGAAGAGTGTAGTAACCTATGGACAGTGTCAAACTGAATTTGTGCATTCGGTTTTGCATTTTTGCATTGGTGATTATTACTAACCTATGGGCAGAGTAAAGGTGAATTTACTGCATTTATTTTGTGTTTTTCTATTTTTTCTGACTTGCAACACTTGCATTATATTCAAGATAAACAGGGAGGGTATAAGTGGCTTTTGCTAGTGTGGCACATCTGTAGGATAGGGCAATGCAAGTTTACATTTTCACTCTTGGGCTAATATTTTTTAGAGACACTGTTGGAAGAAACTAGTATAAGTTGCAGAAACACCACTAGAATAGCCAAATACAAAGGTAGACTAAAAATTAGCGTAAACTTGCGTTTATTACTCACTTTCATTAGAGACTTCTTCAGAAAAAACAGCTAGATTAACTAACTAACAATAAAAGTTTAAATAATCAGAATGAACCAATAAAAATGCACTTCAATTATGACATCATTAAAATCAATTAAGGTAAAAATTCAGAAAAAATAACCAATATCACAAAATTATTTTTTAACATACACCCTACGTACGGTGTTTTAAAAAAACATTTAATATTCACAGCCTCATTTAATCCAGGTTCTTGATCAGAATTTAATGTTATTTGCCATCAAGCTTCTCTTTCTTCTAATAGAGTTTTAAAATCACCACCCCTCACATCCATTTCCTTTTGTTCCAATACTGAAAACAGAAATTCGTTGTACTGATATCATCGAAGTGTATGCTTATAAAAAGCTTTTTTAACATCTTTCTTTTTTTGTGCCGTAATAATGCTTGCTAATTCTAGGAGTGTTCATCCCAATGTAAAAGGCACCACAGTGGGAACACACCCCAATGTAAATCAACTTTTAGAAATCTCTGACGAAAGTGAGTAATAAACACAAGTTTACGCTAATTTTTGGTCGACCTTTGTCTCTGGCTGTTCCAGTGGTGTTTCTTCAGTTTTGGTTTTCTGGAATCGTGAACTTTTATGGTTTTCTAGTATAAGTTGCCTTTAACTTTAGTTATGACGACGAGGTAGACTGTATTGGTGCATTAAGTTCCTGGAGTTGGGTATCAGGCTAAGAAGGCACTGGACTGGGATCTAAGACAATATCTCTCAACCTCTGACCATTACAAATCATAGCACTGGCCTTTGAAAAATCATAGCAGAGGGCTCAAAAGAGGTGCACTTAATTTTCTAAATAAAAAGCTTTTGTATAGTGGTATGCATTGTGTTAATAATGTAATAAATCCAAACAAACTTGCCCTTGGTGAAAGGTAACCGGAATAACTAAGAACACAGCAGAATAAAATAAAATCTTCTCATTTAATTGTGCAAAGGTGAGAGCTTTCGCAGTGACAACCACTGCCAACCATATATAAATACACAGTTTAAAATTCAAAGTGACCAATCATACTGTCGTATCAATTAATTAACCTAAATTACATCCAGAACTAAAATGCATTTTCAAAGCAACAGCACCTCAGTACAGCATAGTGCAATTTCAATAGCATATCATTACATACACACACACGCACACAAACGTATATATGTGAATATATACAAACATACACACCATACAACACATATATCACACATACTGTTATATTTAGACAGTATAGACAGCTACACTAAAGTGCATGGGGCTATTTTAGTTTTTTGAATTTGAGGGCTGGCTTCAAGGGTATATTATCATTAAGACATAGTTCCCTGTGTGCCCCCAACCTCAGGATCCACTTCACTTCAAGATTCTGTGTTAAATTAACCAGATCTCCCAATCTAGTGCTAGTATTCTGCACTTGCAGGATTTGGAACATTAAAGTATGATCTTCCCTATTAGCCAAAGTATGTTTGGCTAAAGCACTATAATCCTGCCCTCTCCTAGTACAGGTTTTTCCTACATAAAAATGGAAACACATTTTACAGTGAGCTTACATGTACAACGTTCTTAGTGTTACAATCCGTGGAATTTCTTAATTCCCAAAGATGACCTGTCTCTGGATGCTTAAAGAATCTGGATTCATCTGTGTATGCACAATGGGCACAGTTCCCACATTTCTGTGTTCCTTTCCATCCATTGTCTGCTGTACCTCCCTCCCTGGTTACTTTGGGGTAGCATAATTGCTGTTTCAAGTTATTTTTGTTTTTAAACACGAATTGTGGGTATTTGCCCACCACCTTTGTAGTCTCCTCATCAACTAAAAGCATGTGCCAATTCTGGTATATAATATCTTGGAATTTACTTACGTCCATGGTATAGAGTAAAACCACAGGTGTAGCCGATAGTCTTCTGTGCTCATTATTCTCTATCTCTTTTATTACTCTATCAGAATAATAAGGTCTTGCTGTGCCACCCCTGTCTCTATTCACTTGTAAATGGGCTCTGTTGATTTCACCTTCATTATAACCTCTTTCCAAAAACCCTCCTCTCAACTTAGTAAGTTCACCTTCATTTACATGTTCTTGACAACATAGGCGAGATACTCTCATTTCCTGTCCTTTTATGATATTTGGATTGTGCATACTGTCCCTATGTAAAAAAGTGGGATGGTGGCATTGTTTCCTGTGCAATTTAGTTAACCAATTGGTATCTTCCCTGTATACAGTGACATCTAGGAAGTCTGTACTGGGGTAGGAGTAATTAAGAGTAAATTTCGGGAAGACACAGGTGGTATTAAGATAAAGGTGAAACGACTTCAGTTGTTCTTCATTACCTTTCCAAGGACAAAAAGATCGCCCACAAACCGTCTATAAATGGCTATCTGTGGATTCATTAGCATATGCTCATACTCCCATCCTACCATTGCCAGATTTGTGTACGTATTGGCACAGCTAGTGCCCATTGCAACTCCCGAACGTTGTCTATAACAAATCTCTTTTAACATGAAAATGTTGTTCCCAAGCACTAATTCCAGCACCATACAAATAAAGTCTATCTTATCCAACGAGAATTGACCCTGTCTTAACATCACTGCTTTCACCATGTTTATTCCTTCCTCATTAGGTGTACTAGTAAATAACGAGACTACATCTAGTGTAGTTAATACAATCCTAGTTGACTTTCTTTCACTGTCTCATAAAGGTCTACTAGAAATTGTTCAGCTTCTCTCAACACATACGTGAAATCACTCTGGTCTATATTAGAACATGGAAGTTTCAAAACTTCGAATGTTCTAATATCGAAAGCTATTCATCGAAAGCTGAAGACATCGAGCATACAGAACAGCAAATTTTTTCCTAGGAAAAAGATTTGCTGTTCCAAAACACATACACACAACACAAGCACACCAAATAAACAGCAATCCACACACATGCACCTAAAATCTTTCACCTAACCCTACACTAAACTATACACGCACCACTAACTATCCACTTACCTTAACCCAAACCCTAACCCTAAGGTCCATCACTATAGCACACTCATCTCACCCGCGCCCTAACCCTAACTCACCTACCCTGCCCTAACCCTCATAACCACACAATTGCACACATACGTAACCCGTGCCCTAACCCTAACCCACCCTAACCCTTATGTCCACACAGTCGCACACATACCTAACCCACACCCTAATCCTAACTAACCTAACCAGCACTCAATCGCACACTTACCTAAACCCGACCCGCAACTTTCCACCACAGCGCTGAAAATACCAAAGCAACAGAAACGGACAACCAAATTCTTTCCCTAGGAAAAATTTCAGTTTTCTGTTGCTTCGATATTTTCAGCTTTTGCTGATTAGGGTTCGATATTAGAACATTCAAAGTTTTGAAACTTCAGTGTTCTAATATAGACCCAAGTCACTCAACACTTTCTTTAGTTCACTGTCTAGATATATCGAAATGGGTTCTGTTAACCAACCTGCTCCTAACTGGTCTGAAACATCTGAGCAGTTTAAACTTCTGTCGTCATGATATTTAATTTTAATAATGAGGGAGAATTTTGTATTGCTTATTAACCTTGTAAAATCTTTCAGGTAGTTTTGAAAGCCTTTCTTGGTGTGTTTCATGAATGGTGACTTGTTCTGGTTCCTGGATACAGTATTCCCAGCTGAAGTGAGGAGTGAGAGAAGTTAATGCATCAGATTACAGGAGTGTGTTTTGTGCCCTGCTTATTTTCCCTTTTCCATTGGAATCCCATTTTGGCCTGTCAGAAACAGTTGCTAGTGTGCTGTATATCTTTTTAGACTTTTTTTGGGAGGTAGCCAGTATGCATGTATACTTTCTATGCAATGCTGCTTTAGCTAAAGAGCAGTATTTGCGTTCTCTGTGGCTAGTTATTGCTTTAGGGGTTGCTGCTATGCTGCCCAATTAAGGTAGCACTGTTGAATTAAACTGTGTTTCAGGCAGACATTCTCATGGCTGTAAGCTCTGTGTAGCAGTATAGCCAAAGAATTCCATTTTGTACTTGCAGTCTCTTGTTGCATCTCTCAACCACATGCCATTATAAAATGCTCACATCTCACGATGCAGCCTCCCAAAGCACTTAATAAATGCATGCATCACTTTTGTCCGTTTCCTCTATACCTACAAAAGATTTTTGGATTAGCAATCCTCTGTGTAAACAAGCAATATACATGCTGTTTAAGGCATTAATTTAGACAGTCACAGACATAATTATTTCCTGAAAAAGATGCAATTTTCTAAGTGGTGTTCGAAAACTGTGGAGTACAAAGAGCAAGCCTGGCAACACCCTGGACTCTGTCATGTTTTCTTTAACTCTTCCTTACCCAGCTGGTTTGCTGTTGTTGGTGTCCTTACTATACTGATGCTTATGTACACACACACTTGCAGAGAACTGCATTTTTAATTCCCTGGTTATACTCTTTCAGGAGGCTGAAATCTGACCTTGCTGCTTCATCACGTGAACAAATCCTGTTGAATCATTGGAAGCGTCTATTCCTGTTGTGAAAAGGAGTACAATGAGTTGTTTTACTCTGTAGGGGAATTAGCTCAAATGGTAGAGCGCTCGCTTAGCATGCGAGAGGTAGCGGGATCGATGCCCGCATTCTCCAGTTGTTTTGTATTCCCCCCTTTTTATTTCTGTAAGTATTCAGGCAATTCTGCTTCTGTAAATTGTTATGAATCATTTGAAGTGTGTTTTATCAGCTTGGTTAGTCCTATTGGGCAGCAGTTGATTTACAGGGGAGACTGTGGGAGAGGGAGAAAGTCAAAATCACTTAAAAATAAATACATTTTATTATGAACATTGCATAGTTATTGGATTAGTAAGAAAAACAAACTTATACCAGTATGAGCATTGTCTACTTTATCATGCTGCTCAGCAAGTTTATGCAGCTGCTGCAGTACGCTATCAAGTAGCCAAATGTGAATGGGTGCTCATAATCTAAGAGTAGGTAGAAAAGTGAGTAGAGCTGGGAAGTGAGGCAGTTCAAGTTCTAGAGTACATTGCCCTTTCTCCTGTTTCTGCATTTTTCATACGTCTGTAAACATAACTTGCATTTTATATACCATTTTGTTTCTGTGAATGTGTTAGGAATTATTGCAAGCCATCAACTGCAGCAATTAATAAGAGCACTCATATGCTTCTGTAGTTGCAGCTGATTTTCTGAAACAGTACAGCAGTTCTGCAAGCATGTACTGTCATAACAGCATTGTGTAATCAGAGACAGTGTACTGTTGGGGCATAAACTGCAGCCTAGGGCTAGAAAGCAAAATTAAAAACCTTCCTCGCTGATGGCCATTCCACATTTTATGTGCAGGGTTAGCATTTGAGAATCTTTCTGTATATTGCTTAGCACTGGTGTATTTGACATCCCCTGTTTTGTCTCAGTTTTGTATTAAGTTTTTGTCTTTCTCTTCACCCTTTCTAGTGAATCACAAACATTGTCCTGTAGACATATCTAGACTTTGCCTAATACCCTTATTTCCTTTGTGACTACTCCCCTTACTGTCGTCTTTTTTATTTCTAATCATTTACCTCCACCTTTTTCACCACGTGTTTTTTTAAACCTTCCTACTGTTATTTAGCACTGTTAACTCATTTTACTTTCCTTTTTACTGCTACTTTATGTACCCCTTTTAGTATTTTTTCTATCCCTGTGTCCTCCACCAACAGCAATGTAGTATTGTGTTGCTCACCGTCTTATCTTGTGCCTTATCATAATTTCTTCAGTGTTGCCTGTTTTTGCTTTATGTATTCCTCCTTTTATCAATTTTCCTGTGTAATGTCCCACCTAGCAATCCCCAAATTTTAAATACTGCCACCTTGTGAGAAAAATAAACCTTTATTCAGTGTTGAAACTGTTATTTAATGGATGCATTGCCAATATGTCCCCTCTATCTGTTTTATAAATTTCTGGATGCCAGAGTGCTCCACAGAGCATGTCATCCTTCTCCCATGTGGGTATAGTTTGTAGCTCCTTGTCAGTATGTGCTTCTTTACTGTTGGGATATGCACTGCAACCTAGATCCAGGAAGCAAAATTAAAAACCTTTCTCCTTGATAGCGTCTGATTAAGTGAACTTGAATATTGCCCATGTAAACATCAGAAATGTTTGTGAAAAGCTGTCTGAACTCTAGGTTCTTATCCTTTCTGTGTGAACCAGCTGTCCCACTGGTGAGTTCTGATCCAAGGGCACTTTTCTGATACTACTTGGCATTCAGAAAAGATGGTCAGTCACAAAGGAAAAGAGGTCATTTGGAGCCTTTCTCCCAAAATCAGTGTTCACGATAGTGCTGCATTATTTTTGTATTTCTATCAGTAAGTTTTTGTGCAAAAAAAATATATACTTGTACTATTTTGGAGCTTTTTCTCCTGGCCACTGAAACAGGGCTTCTGCTTAAACTGGCTATTCTGAATATCAAGTGGGAATAAGTAAATTTAAATAAAACAGTAGTCCCCGCTTGTCAGCTACCATATCTTCTACTCCACCTGGATCAGAAGATGTGCAGCATATCATAAGTATTTCTACTTCAGATTCATTTAGAATGCCTCGGCTGGACGTTTGCCCTTTTGGCCTAACTTCAGATGTTCTCAGATCACAGCTGGTTATTACACTTAGGTCATCAGTAGTATGCTTAATAGAAAAGAGAGAGTGGCTTTCACCTTCACTGTGTTTTTTTTTTTTTTTTACTTCTATTGGTCTCATCTAGCAGACCTTTAGAGCACTTGTGGAAACTCCCAATCTGAGTATTTAACAACTGTTGCAGTCTTGCTTGCCTTATAATGGCACTGGACTTTATTTGGTTGTGAATTTAGAGAGCTTTCCAATACTGAAGCCCCCAGTCATGTGCTGCAAGAGAGAGATTCCACAGAAGAATTATCATGCTTGAGTGCTTTCTGTCATGGTGAGAGAGATCAGGTATTGTCCTGTGAACACTGTGTGCTTTTCAAAAATAAAATCATACTTTAACACACAAACCTTAGGACCTATACTGAGCACAGAAAACTTTTACAAGAACTTTTCTTTTTGAGGTTCCAGCATATACACACATGTGGGTTTTCACACACACATGCTACAACAAAATGGATTAGCCAAGAAGCTGTTTACTAAGGATTCCATTGGCAGAGAGCATGAAGCTAAAGTTATCTCATCAGTCCTATAAAGGCCTGAGGACACCATCCCATTGATGCCCAGATTTGTCTGTTTATTTCTTCTACTTCCCTTACTGCTGTGTTTGCCCATTGGGATGCTTGACAGTGGGATATCAGCACTTCAGTCTTCCCATGGATATTCTAGCTGCTGCTCTGCAGGATAGTAATTCCTGTGATGTCTAGAGGGCCACTCCCTCATGAACTTTCCACTTTAATGGAATGCTTTCCTTACTTGGATTTTCATGGTATGAAACTGTAGCTTTTGTGGTACAAAAAAAAAAGTTGGCAGAACCTTTCATTCTTCTTACTGTGCGACATAAGGCCATCCTTCGGGTGTCTTGCACCTCAATGCCTGCCATGGACCCACCCAGATTAGCAAATGGTGACTTGGCAGAGGGTAGTGTCCCCCTTTCCCCAGAGTGGCTTTCAGGCTATGGAACAGGCCCAGCTGCTAAAGGGAAAAGTGAATAATTTTCAATTAGACATTGGGGAAGTTAGTATCAGGATCTAGCTCCCTATTGAAATGTTGACACTCAAAATGCTGAGTGATGACAAGCCAGAAAAAAAAGTCAAAGCACAGGAGAAGACCAAGTTACAAAAATCACACTCTTTTTACACTTATTTTTGCAGTGTGGAGGGGAGGGGGGCAAGCCCCCACACTCCACCAACTTGCATATAGCAATTCCGAGATTGCCATACCTCAGAGAAAAGGGAATATTCTAAGAAATGGTATCTCAAACTTAGTATATGCAAGTCCTTCTTTTGGCCATTCAGTTTCCATGTTTAGGGACTTGCTGTAGTAGGTCCTGACATTTCAAATGGTTACCTGAGGATGTTTTGTATATACCGCGGTGGTGGTGCTGCGGTAGCGTTGTCGCCTCACAGTAAAACGTTGTCCTGTTCGATTCTCAGCTAAAACGTCTTCTGTGTGGAGACATGCGTGAATGGGCGTACCTTCGTTAAAAGTTGTACGTCAGGGCTGGCAACTCGGTACGTAAAAATCTACTGCCAATCATTAGCGTACTGGAGTTTTGCTGTGGCGACCCCTAACCGGGAAAAGCCGAAAGATACAACAACCACCTCAGGATCTTTTGTACTGTACCTAGGTTTACCCCTCAGGTTACAATGCTGTTGCAGAATTGAACCCTTATGTTTCTCCTGTTGAGCGACACTAGGCATTGTTGTAGATCTAGCAGCTGATTTCTCTTGATGCTGTGAGAGAAGTCAAAGTGTTGCTTGCTAATAATTATCTCCTAATGATTAGAAAAGTTTTATCCCAGACCAGTTTGGAAGACTGTCTATACCACTCCCATGTTTGAATATCTGAGCTACGAATTGTCAGATCCATGAGTTGCTGAATCAGAGGAATATCTTTCAGATGAATGTTGAAAAAAAAATGTGCAGTCCCTAAACAGAGGCTCCTAAGACTTTCACAAATTGCAGTAAATTTTAGTAAACACTTGGGCGTAGCAAAGATTTTCTGTGTCGGAGCAGTGACCTCTGGAAAATTATTAGGAGTGATACTGAGAATGGGCCTCCATCTCAGGAAGAAAAAAACATGTTTATGCAGACAAAGTAGATTTCCCCATCCCAGTTCCAAAGTGTAGTAGGAATTTTCAAATATGCACGGTGACCCCCTTCTTGGAAGTAGTTCTGAAGGGAGCAATTTAAATAAAAGAAGGCCTTTGAAAAAGGCAAGTCGAAATGAGGCAGGGACTGAAACTGCCACAGGGCTGAGGCAGGGGGATTGATTTCTCATTCTTTTACTCCACCTCATCTCCTATACTGCCATTTCTTTCCATCCATTTACTGAGAGGATAGTTTGTCCCTCTTTTCAAGGACATATAGGTCAGCTTCACTACAGACATTTCAGAAAGAGGAGGAAGTTGCTTCTGGATACAAAATCAAATTGTAGGCATTCCCACAATTCATGAAATGTCTCCCAATCTAGTCCTAGGTCGGGTCTATATTATGATATCGCACTCTCAGAAGAGCGAACAACATATAATCGACCCCATGTAAGCGAAAGCTTACGACGTCAAAACCTCAGAACAGTAATTTCTTTCCAAGGGGAAAAAAATCGCTGTTCCAAAAAAAAAAAACTGTAAAACATTACATAATGTGGGGGGCTTCACCCCCCCCACACACCCCTCCTACTTAAATATACCAACTTTGAGATCGCACTACAGTGCCAAAAATGGCAAAGTAGCGAAAGCTCCCAGAGAAAGAATTTGCTGAAAAGCCACTTAGCTATTTTGCTTTTTTGCACTTTTTAGTTCGACAAAGACGCATTCGACAACCTGTGTCTGCGACAGCGTAACAGGGAGCCTCCTGGGTCAGGTAGCTTTGAGATCTGTCTTGAATCATCTCCTCTCTTCAACAGTAGAAACATATCCTTCAGAAAATTAGAAGTCGGGGTTTTACTTGACTTTTCCTGATGCACAGGAAATGTCTTGGAAATGCATTCTAGATTCCTGTAAATTAAGTAAATATGTTAAAGCCAATTAAAGTGTTATCTTTGCCAGCCAACCCTCTCTCTCTCTCTCTCTCTTGTTTTTTTTTTTTTTTTTTTTTTGACAAGAAGTCCTTGTGGTCAGCTGGTGGTTGAAAAGTGCATCCTGATTTACAGGTGATGCATGAAATTTCTGAGGTTTATTGCTTGGATGCAGCACTTCAGGTATATCTTTTTGCCATTTTGGGTACTCTGCTGCTGCCGCCAATGTATTTACCAAATGCTTAACTTCAGGTTTTACCCACCTAAGATTTACCCATACTTGCATGGCTGTCTAGTAGAAGCCTTACTTAGGAGGAGCTGATAAAGGTCAGGTACTACATTTCTCTTATTAGCAATCCGTATGCGTATCTCTATCAATTACCTCATATCCATTCCTAGATCTTGCAGGAAGTCCACCTTCGGAGCAGTCTTGGACCCCAGGAAGAGTAGACAGTCTTCCTTCTGTTTTCCAACCATTCCTTCTTGCAATAGCAAGAAAGACTGGCATAACAAGGCAAAGCCATTCTAAAAGCAGTCTGATGCATTGTTCCCTCTATATAGACTGTACATGGCAAAGATCCAGTGGTATCCAAACACCTTATAGCATCATCACCTTCATGTACTGGGGAATATGCTGCCATAGATACCATCCATCTATCAAAAATTTGGATGACGAGCATCCTAGGTGCCAGTCAGTTGTGGTAAGCTTTTGTTACCCCCCCCCCCCGACTACAGATGCATAATGCTGTACATGGGGAGCTCACATAAGAACCTTTAAGGCCCAGATAGCATCACCAGCACAGAAATGAGCACAGGGCTAAATATATCAAATATGAGACGTGTTAGTCCTAGTAAAAAGTTCTCCAGATTTTCATGCTGATATGGTTTCCTGAATGCAGTGAAAGACGACCTGTTCCTGTACTGTATCAACAAGTAAGGGAAAACTTGCTCACACCAGCTCTGTTGACTAGCAGTAATTGCCTTAAATGTTGAGAACCCGGTGTATTCCAAGCTACGTCAGGGATGCCTGCTAACGGTTAGGGGGGGGTGTGTGTGCCCCAATTGCCAGTGTGTGCCTGCTATGAAGCCCAGCAGCTCTCGGTCAGTAAGCTACTGGCTGGCTGTTTTCTATTTGCTCAGCTTGGGTTACCTGGGGTAGCTCTGAGAGAAAGCTGGACGTAAAACCAATCAGCCTACCAAACATGAACAAGGAATTGCTACACTCAATGTAGGTTCATTAACATGATGATATGTAGGAGGCTGGACATCCTGTGTATTCGAGACGAGATGGAAGGGCTGAGCAGCAAAGCCACTTGGCTTGGGATCCACAGTCTACTACTCAGGAGGAGCACAGGGTAGAAATTGTGTTAGAATTGTGGTGAGAGGCTTCAGAAGGCAGTGAGGAATGTTATCAGAATTATTAACCGGCAGTGATGGGAATGATATATTACAATATGTAATATATTACAATTTCTAGTAGCTATTAATATAACTAGCTTCTTTTTCAAAATACTAACTAGTAAAATTAATATATTACTTTTTTTAGTAACTAGTAACCTAAATGTGCGTTACTTTTGCTTAAACCAGTAGCTGTCCTTCTATTCAATGTTGCAGCATTTTTTTGTTGAAAGTTATACGTCAGGGCTGGCTTATGACCCAGTGTCTGACCTATATACAAAAGCTTCTAGCCACTGCCAGTGTATGGGACATCGCATGTATGGTCTGACAACATCGGCCATAAGAGACATCCATATGTACCATCCTCACAACTTTTCTGCCGCTATATGGCATGTTGACTCCTACGTACGGTCTGCATTTGGATTCTGTGTGTTGTTGCTAGCTTCAGCCTCAGATAAGTGCCCCATTGGGGATTTGCTTTTTTGATACTGCCATTTGTTATTGTTTGTCATCCAAGAAGGGCAAGTGTAGGTGTGGAAGGCAAATTCCACAAAAAGATAGCCATGACCTTTGCCTTTTCTGTTTAGGGCCTAGTCACGACTACTGCACCTGTTGTATTTGTCAGGTTTTCATGCCTGAGACATTGCGTAATGGACTTTTGGCTCTAAATCTTAGAAAATCAGTGGTTAAAACATCTGGCTAAAGACGTTATGGAGGGTTCTGGAGGGGCCTTCGGCCGAGCCGAGTTTGAAGAGGAAGGTGAGCAAAGTTCTGAAACCTCTTCAGCTGCACCTCTTACCTCCAGTGTAACCCTTGAGGTCAGTGAAGACCCGGTGGTATGATTGGAGGTCAGGTCCATTTCTGTGGTGGGTACCCTCTCTGGAAACTTCCAAGGGATCAGTTCCCAGCACATCCGAGGCTTTGCAGACATCCACTTTGGGTGACATGGAGGAACTGTGGCTTCTTGGGCTTGAAGAGACTCTGGGGCCATTCCTGTCATTCCAGCTAGGGATCCATTTTTGTCCACCTCTGACGTTAGGCCTACGTTGGTCTCTTCTACTTTCTCCTTAAGAAGACATGACAAAAAGAAACAAAAAACTAAACATTCCAGTATTCCTTCTTCTCTGCAGTCTGACTGGGATGCATTTTCTGAGGTCTTAAGTTTTGATGGCTTTGAAGCCATCTACCTCTTTCCCTCTGCCTGCTTTCACTTCCTTCCCTGTTCTACAGTCTTCTGGATCCCAGATTCTTCCCTCTGACTCGGAGGACTCTTCATCTGATGACGATTCCTGGCATATTCCACCCAAATTATCTCTCCTCTGGAATATGCCTCACCTAAAGAGGAATCAAATGGAGGAGATTCTCCAGTTGAAGAGATTTCTTTTGGATAAACTATTAGTAAAATGAGAGAGTTCTTTATGAGAGATTGTTCTCCGATTTCTGAGGAACAGCAGCGATATGATCTTTTGTAAATGGAGGTCCCTTACCTTCTGCAGCTTTCTTGGATGCCTTCACCTCCTCTTCTAAAACTCCAGATTCTCAGACTACTTCTTCCAAGAGACCAGAAAGATTTTATAAAGTGCCAGATGAATGCAAGTTTCTTTATAAGTGTCTGGTGGACCCTGCGGTAGTCTCCATAGTCTCTGACAGGTCTGCACATTTATCTCCTGCCAAACTCTGATAAGGAAAGTAAGATACTTGACAGATTGGGTAGGATACCGCATCCACTTTAGCTATCAGAGCTAGCAATTACCAGACTGATGTGTCTAAATATTTCATGGCCTTGCTTTCGCAGGCCTGTCAAGCTCTGGCTCTGTTATCCAAATCTGAGGTTAAAACTTAGGTTCTGTTTCTTTTGGCTGCTTCCATACAGGTTGCCAGACATTCCATTAAGTGCAGCTATGATGCAGTTGAGGCATCTTCGAGAGCTGCTGCTTCTGCCTCTGTGCTTAGGAGAGATTCTTGGCTCAGGCTACAATCTCTTCCTGAGGATATGAAGGTAAAATTACTCTGTCTCTTTGGACAAATCTGCATTTTTTGGCTCTGCATCTGCAGACTTATTTAAGACTTTACAAGAAAAAGGGAAGGAGCTCCAAGATTTGAAATGCTCGTTTAACCTGTACCTAAATTTCATAGGAACTTCCCTGCCAAAACTTTTGTTAGGACACTGCTCGTTCCTCTTTTGCATCTACACCTGCTTCTAGGTCTAAAAAGTCAGTAAAGAGACCCCCATTATCAAAATCTTCTGCCTCAGCTCCTCCAGCACAGCAGCCCTTTCAAGCCAGGCCTGGCTCTCTGTGACAACCACCATCCTCTTCCAAGTCGTACTTCTCTGTCTCTTTGCCTCTCCCTTTCTTTTCCACTCTGGGCGAACATCACTCAGAACTCCTGGGTCCTATCCAAAAGGATATTTCATGACTTGGAAGACACTCCCTCCTTTCATGGGGATTCCACAGCCCCTCTCCAGTCAGCTGGAGTTGTTCCCACAGCTCTTATCACAACTTCTTTCACAAGGCACCATCAGTGTTCCTCTGGATCAGAGAGGCAGAGGTTTCTATTTCACAATGTTTCTGGTCCCAAGAAAGGATTGTCCTTGGAGACCATTTCTAGACCCTTTGCACTGAAATACCTTTCTAGAGGTATCGTCTTTGTGCATACTGTCCTTTCAGGTGCAGTTTCCCCTGATTACTCCCCATTTACTCATGGCATCTTTGGACCTCAAAGATGCTTAACTACACATTCCTGTTCATCCTCTTTTTACAGGCAATTTTTACGTTTCTTGGTGGGTTCTTTGCACTTTCAGTTCTCTGCCTTGCCCTTTCATCTCTCCACTGCCTCAAGGGTATTCAAAAAGTGCTTGGCCCCTGTCATTGCTTTCTTGGGGTGGGGATCCAGGAGATTCAAGTTTATCCCTATCTGGACGACCTCCTCTTTCTTGCTCTCAATTCAGAACAGTTGTCTCAAAACCTTCAGCAGGCCATTCATCTCCTTCAAAGCCTGCGGTTCACTATAAAAATCTACTCTGACCCCATCAAAGGATCATATTTTCCTGGGGTGCAGGTTCAAAACAGATGAGATGATGGTTTTCCTCCCAACAGGTAAGGTTCAAACTCTGACTACCTTTGTGGAAAGCCTGCTGTTTCTTCCTTCCATCTCAGCCAAGAAGTTCCTACGACTCCAGAGATTCATGGCTTCTATGATTCCCATGCTGCCCTTTGCAAAACTTCAGATGAGGAAATTTCAGTGGTACCTGAAGACGGTCTGGTCTCAACATGCACACCCTGTACAGTTTCTCATTGCTTTTCTTCCCTGCCTGAAAACAGAGCTCCTCTGGTGGATTCAGCAGCTATCTTTGCATCCCGGCCTTCCTCTTCTCTTACCCCAACCTTCTTAACAGTTTTCACAGATGCTTCAGACACAGACTGGGGTAGGGGGCGGTGACCTTTGTATTGAAAAAGGTTCAGGGTCTCTGGTCTCCATCTCAAAAGAGGGAGCACATCAACATCAGAGTAATGAGGGCTCCGATCCTAGCCTTGCAAATTTTCATCCTCTCTTTCTGCCAGGTCCTCAGAAAGTTTTAACAGACACCACAGTTCTGTGGTACATAAACATGGGGTACCAAATCTTACATTCTTTGCAGGTTAACTCTCAGGGCATGGGAACTGGCAATTCAGTACAAGGTTACCCTTCATGCTGTCTGCTTACCCTTAGCCCAGAACACTGTTTTGAAACATTAAGCAGATCCATTTCACATTTGTCACAAATGGATGCTTCACAGGGTTGTATTTCTGGATCTGATTCACCAGTAGGGTACTCCACAACTGGACCTCTTTGCCTCCCCTCAAAACAGACAACTTCCTCTATTTTGTGCCAAAGTTCCACATCTTCTGGCTTGAAGGTGAATGCCCCTTCCTTCTCATGGAAGGGGATGTTTCTGTATGTATTCCCCCCCCCCTTCCCTCTCATTCAGGAAGTCTTGCTGAAAATTTAGCAGGACAAACCAAAAAATCTTGTTGGTGACTCTCTTTTGGCCAAGATAGCATTGGTTCCCTCCTCTTTTGCAACTAGCCAGGGCTCCTGGTTTTGCAGGAGGCCAGGAAACCCAATACTAGGAAATCTTATACCTCCAAATGGATAAGATTTTCTGTCTGCCTTTCAAAAAGTCTAGATCCACTTTCTGTGGTCATCTATACAGTACTTTCTTACTTGTGTGAAGTGCTTAACAGTGGCTTGTAATAATTTTCAGTGGAAGTCCACTGTTGCTCCTTCTGCTTGACTGCTGTTATCACATCCTTTGGCTTCCAGATTGGAGGTAAAACTTTTCCTTAAAGGTGTTCTACGTAATGCATCTCCTAGAAAACCATTACCACCACATTGGGATCTTAAGTATGCCCTAGAGAAGCTAACTGTGGCCCCTTTTGAGCCTGCAACTTTTGCTTCTCTAAAGTTTTGCACTTTGAAGACTGTGCTTTTGTTAGCTTTTCTCTCCACTAGGAGAGTTTAAGATTCAGGCTTTGATGGCAACTCCACCTTTACAGATTTTTCACAAGGACAGAGTCTCTTTGCACACCAACCCTTCCTTTATGCTAAAAGTAGTAAATGAAAGGTCTCTTAAGCAGTCTGTCCAATTGCCAGTCTTTTTCCCTTCTCAGTCCTCCATTGAAAGGATTCTACATTGTTTGGATGTTCATAGGCAACTTAGATTTTATTTAGACAAGACTAAATCTATCAGAGTTAAGGCTGTTATACATAGCACAAGCAGAAAACTATAATTCAGAGTGGAAAGAATGATACTGACACAGGGAGGAAGCTCAAGAAATAAGGAGAGATTGGGATGTTGGATGCAGACTCTTAAGGAGAACAACCAAAATCATACAGAGTATTATATTCATAAAATATCCGGAAGTATTCTAAGAACCAAACCAGTACGAGAACAGAGAAAAGAGATTTTGCTGATAGGGATGACTGTGGTAAGGAATACAGATAATAGGCAAGAGAGGGCTGGAATTTATTGGAGAAAACTGTCAAAGGAACCAAGGTATTGGGCGCAAATAACTACAAAGAGAAAGGTAATAGAATGAGAAGAGGGCTATAATTTATTTGGACTGCAGGTTAGAGATTGTCTTCCCTATCAAGGACTGATCTCAGAGTATAGGCAAAGAGAAAGAAATTGGGGGCTCCTAAATGAAAGATCTGCATTGGCAGAGTTTTAATAGAATCTAGAACAGAAGCTGCTGTTAAAAAGGAATAATTAGTAAAGCATATAAAATATTGCATGATAATTATAAGGATCAATCAAAGGAGCTTAGAAAGGATTGGGAAGAGAGATTGGATAAGCAATTCACAAAGAGGCAATGGGGGCATATATGTATACTTCCCAAATATGCAACAAAGTCTAGAAGATTTATGATCTTTGTCTGGAAGTGTTTACATGGGTATTTTTATACCCCAAGTAGACTCCAGGGAAGTTTTCCTCAGGTGGATAACAAATGTTGGGGTGCGATAGGCAAGATGGAGGTAACTGGAAACATATTTTTGGGAGTGTAGTGAGCTGGCAGACTGTAGGGATTCCCTGCAGACCGCTCTGTCTGAGATGCTGGGAGAGTGGATTGAAATGACTGGGGAGATGATTTTTTTTTTAGTTATGCTACAGAATCAGAATTGCCTAGACTTAATTAAGCCATGCTGAGTCTAATTATGGTGGCTGCCAAAAAAGCAATTGCTAGAAAATGGAAATCCAAGTCTAGACCAACATCACTAGAAGTAGTGAATAATAGTGACAGAGATAAAACATCTGTAAGTGGGATCTTTATAAAGGGAAAGGAGCACACTACATAGGAAAAATGGGAATTGTGGGAACAAAATATGCAGAACAGGAATGAGGTTTAAGAGGCAGGATTTGAATGAACCATATAATGCTTAACTAACAATGACTGGATGGTTTGTAAGTGATGTATAATGTTTACAGTTGTTTCAATGGTGTCTGTGATGTAAACTGTTTGCAACTAAAGTGGTATTTTGTATGTTTTTCATTAATGTAAATGTAAGATTGTTTTTGTTATATGTGAAAATTTAATAAAGATGTTTGGAGAAAAAAATAAAGCTATCAGGAAATCTGATCAGCTTTTTGTGTCTTTTCATCCCAGTGCTATGGGTTTACCTGTTTCTAAACAAACAAATTTCTCTTTGATTTCTAAGACTGTTGAGTTTTGTTGTTTCTTTCATGGCAAGTCTGTGGCTGCTCCTGTTACAGCCCACTCCACTAGATCTGTTGCTTCTTCAGATGCTTTCTTTAAAGGCCTGGATACTAACTCTATGTTGGAGGTTACTTGGTCTTCTGTGCATACCGTTACCAAGCACAAGTTGGACACTATTTCTAGGTCTAGGGCAAGGTTTGCTTGAGCCATTCTCCATGGCTTTTTGGAAAATTCATCAAAACATTTTTGCTCTGTTCCCTCCTCCTCCCAAGGTACGTAATAAGCTTTGTACTCTCCCATATATAAAAAATACTGCAACTTTGAATAGAAGGACATGGAATAGTTGTGTAATACCTTACCATAACCATAGATGAGATTCTTTTCTATGTTCTAGTATTCTGTCCTTCCTGCCTTCTCCCTGTAGCTTGTCCCTTCCTTGGATTACTGAAGAGGCTAGAAGCTTTTGTATACTGGCTGGTTGTCAGGTCGTAGGGTGGAAGACAACCCATATGTAAAGAATACTACAACATAGAACAGAAGGACATGTATGGTTATGGTAAGATATAACACAACTATTCTTTCTCGACGTGGGTGATTTTGCCCCCCCCAAAGAGTGATGGAAAACTTCTGGGGGCCCTGTGCACTATGGATAGTAATCAGATGTTAGGAGGTAGTAGAGACTTTGAAGGGGCAATTTGGTTAAAAAAAATTACAACATGGTCTTGGTACAACTCATAGCATGTAGCATTCATAATACATAATTAGAATTAGTCTGGAGCAAAATTTCCTTCATTATTTATTTTTTTTTAACACTGCAAGGAGGTGAAAGCTAATGATGACCAGACTCCAGCCCTACCCTGGTACTGTGGGACTCTCACCCACTAAAACACCCCCTAATACTGGGACAATTCTAGCTTGCTAGAAATCATATCCTTACCTTGCTGTATAATAAACTGCATTGGTTCTCCATACCACCATCAATCTGAATTGAACTCACCATGCAGCGCTCAACCCACTGCATCAAGCAGGACTCTTTGGGTGGATTTATGATCAATCAACTTTTGTTTTGACAATTTTTTTTATGTTCTATTTAAAATTCTTTTCAGGTTTTGATTTTTTTAGTAGTTGAAAATGGCCAAAATGTGATACTTTTTTATAGGTCTTGTGCTGCTGGTTGTGTATGGTTTGGTTTAATTATTTGGGACTCTCTAGCTATAAAGACTAGTCTTCTCCTTTTGGCTGTTCGCATTAGGGGTCACCACAGTGGATCATCAGTGTGCAGAAAAGGGGCAGTAGAGTTTGTGTCAAGCTGCCAGCCCGGCACCCAACCTTTCTCAGAAGGCACACACAGGCGCGCACACACTTGGGCCCAATTTAGAATGTCCAATCCACCTGCAGCATGTCTTGGGAATGTGGGAGGGAACTGAAGCACCTGGAGGAAACCTACATGAACACAAGGAGGACATGCAGACTCTGCACAGAAGGCACACCAGCCAAGAACTGAACTAGAGAACCTCCTGCTGAGAGGTGACAATGCTAACTGCTGCACCACTGTGCTGCCCAGCTATAAAGACTAATCTGCTGGAGTTTTTCAACTGTTACATTGATGATGAATAGCATTTAACATTGTGTATACAACTTTAGTAATACACTTACATGTATGTGCTTACTTGTGAGTAAATCTCAATATTATAATTGATAAATTTGTATGTAAAAGTAGCTTGGTACTTTAGTTAGTAACTACTAATAGTAATATTACTTCTTTAGAAAAGTAATAAGTAATATATTACTTTCACTGAAAAGTAACTAGTAATAGTAACTTATTACTTTCGTAAGTAACTAGCACAACACTGGTAACAGACTCATTGCAATTGGACTGCAGCTTCCCTGGGTAGTGCAAAAAATAAAGGTGAAGAGGCCAGAAATTTATACTGATTACCCACTTCTGGCCACATCTACACTGACTGAAGTGGCTATTGAGATGCCACCAGTACTGCCACAACAGATACATTGTCTGATGCAGCTTTTGTGGTCCTCTGTACACCTATACCTGGCTTGACTGAAATTAACAGCTTGAAGGATTTGACTTTACCACTATTTGAGCACTTTTGTTATGCTGGCATTCTCTCATGATTTTCAGAAGCTGGAAGGCTTGGTGCTAATAAGTCCCACTTGGCTAAATGGTTTGCTGACTGTTGAAGCAGAGATTTTTTTTTTTTGCTTCTGCAGTACTTGTCTTAGCTATTTTCTTTAGGTGTTAAAATATGCTTCTTTTAAAGTGCACTTGTAAGGTATTTCTGTCCATCTGCATATGGACCTTTTTCTCCCACTTCTGGACCTCTTTCTCCCACTTCTGGACCTCTATCCAGCCAATTTCTGAAGACCATCCTCCATCTGAGACCATTAAGGAAAAGAGTGAAACCAGCCTGGAATTTAAACTTTGTCCTACAGAAGTTAACCGTATCCCCACTGAGCTTGTAGTTGCTAGTTTCTGAACATTCTGGTATTAGACTGTTCTCCTAGTATTTGTTAGGTAGAAGAGTATCAGAATTCCAAACAATTGTGTGTTCCTGGAAAATATTTGCAGTTCCACAAGGACAAGGGTGACATTTGTAGAGTAACTATTCATTCATGCCAGTGGTAGTGACAGAAGTCTTTTTGAACAAAACAGAGGAGAGTAATTGCTGTTAAGCAACTGATCTTAAGTAGTTTACTTCATTTGATCTTCAACCTGTGGGAATACGGATCCGAATCGGATCCGAGCCAGCAAAAATTACTAGCATCAGCTCCGAGCTCCATACTCCTCCCCTTACCCATAATACACCTCCACTGCCTTCCATCCCCAGATCACGTTTGTTGTGATTTATAAAACATTGTGTCTTTAGAGCTCCAGCTAGCAGGGTGATTCTGATTGTAAGTTTTTCTAAATTTTCTGTTACTTTTAGCTGTTTCAGGTTAGTATAGGTACCCTTTCTCCCCTCCCATCACTTTGACGTTGAGTGTAGGTTTGTAGTTGTAGTTAGTTTTGTCTGTCGGTGGTGCCCCTCCACCCTCTTAGTCAGTCTAGTGTGGTGAGTGAGTGTGTTATTAGTCTAAAGAAAGAAAGTTTTTGGTCTGTCTCTTTATTTTTTTTAAGGCTTCTTGTTTGATAGTATGGCTGAAAAGCTTATCTTTAAGCTCTGCACAGTGTGTGGCCATAAGATCTCCCCATTGGATGGCCACTCTCTGTGTGTGTTGTGTTTAGGTGTGGAGTGCTCCATTTGTGCTGGGTTCAATCCCCAAGCTTTGAAGGATAGAAAAGCCAAGTTGGCCCTCAAAGGTTTTCTGCCTGCCACTGATCCTCCTTTCTTGTCTTCGGCTTCAGTCTCAGTGGCTGCTGTGGCTACCTCTCCCACTGGCTTCCCCTCCATCCCAGGCTGGGACTCAACCTCCTTCATCTAAGCCTGTGGTAGGGGAGCAGAGAAGAGGTAGAGAGAGCAGGTGAGAGAGTCGAAGATGAAGGAAAAGAGGAAGAGGTCCCCAGACCTCTCATCCCGAGCATATCTGTACAGACCAGCGACTCCCCTCGGCTCCATTCTCCGAGGTTCTCCAAGAAGCCGGAGAGGGCACATTCAGTCTCCTGGACCTCGGTTTCCCAACTAGCTAGGTCGGAGTCTGTGGCCTCGTCTCGGTCGACCCGTTTTTTATCGGACATGGATCTGGGTAAGATGATGAGACTCTTTATCCGTACACAGATCCAGATGGGGGTCTTGCTAGCCCCCCCTCCCTCAGGAGGTGGGAGCACGCTTCCCTTTTTTCAGCCCATTTCCCCTTCCCTGAGCCGACCTTCGGCTTCAGAGCTCTCTGATCTGAGGTTGGCCTTGGTCAGGGGGTCAGCGCTGACTGTCCTTGCATCCTCAATGGTGACAGCTGCCTGGAGCATCTCGGATCTGACCAGTTTAGATCCAAGCCACTCTCGGATCTGAGGGAGTGGAACCTTTTCCATCGGTACTGACGTTGTCTGGCCAGGCTCCCTCCCTCGGAGCTCCATCCATTTTGGGTCCAGCTCAGATTCTCGCGTCGGATCCAGGGAAACCCGCCTCCGTATTAGCTTCCCAGGAGGTCCGCTCTCCTTCGGCATTCGATGTGATAGAACGGGTCCTCTTCATTGGATCGAGGCCCCTAACCACCCCCTCAGACTCTGCCCAGAACCCCGTGGCTCTGTCTACGGTCCCCATTGTCTTACCAGAGGGGCAGCCTGTGCCTGAAGAGCCCCAAGACGGTTCCCCCAGAAGAACAGATGGCTTGTGAGCGCTCCCCAGAGAGCCCCACAGGAGATGTGCCTCACAAGCATACGTGCAAGAGGACGCACTTGGACTCCCCTGAGTCCCTAACTGAGGACACAGATTTAGGGCTCCCCAAGATCACCTCCTGACAATGTCTCCTTTGGAGACATCGTGGAGATCCTGCGCCAGCGGGGAGGTTGGTCTGCCCCCAAGGCCTCCTCTGAGTCTGTGTTTCTGGAGGCTTTGGCATGGGCCCGTCTAAGTCTTGGGTGTACCCTCCTGTGGATCTTTTAGTGGATTTGATCACCTTGTGGGCGTGGAAGGAACCAGATACCATGGAGCCAATCCCCAAGCACCCCGATAAGGTTCTGAGTCCCCATATTAACAGGCCTTTCTGGAACAAGGGCTCCCCAGTGGACGCCATGGTGGTGGTAACAGCCACAAAGAAGGAACTATCTCAGGAAAGTTCCTCGGTCCACTCTCCTGAATGAGAGCCACTGATGATGGACCACCTAGGGAAGCGGGTGTATACTTCAGCTGCCTTTTCAATAATGGCGCTGAACTACTTGGCCCATGTCACGAGACTCCAACGCGACCTAGTGAAGGAGCTGGAGGAGTCTCCACCCAAGTCCATGTCGCAGGTGGACAAGGCTTCGTTCTCCTTGAAAATGGTCACTCTGAGAGCAGTATCAAATACGTCCATGCGACTCCTCTCCCATGCTACGGAAGAAGCGGTTAAGGCCGCTGGGTCCGGCGTGTCCATGAGGCGTAACACCTGGCTCAGGTTGCGCCAATTCACCAAACCCTTTAAGGCATCCTTTGCCAATGCCCCTTATGACGGCTCAACTCTTTTCGGTAAGACAGTCAAGGCGTCACTAGTCCAGAGTGAGAAGGACAGGAAGACACTGCCTGCTGTCGGGATCTGCTTCTCTAACCCTCAAAGGTCCTTTTCCTGGAACTAGAGAGGGCAAAAGAAGATGTGGTTCTGGAAGTCTCAGTATTCCCAGGACACTCAGGGCTCTTCTTCCCCTAGAGGCAGGGGGGGACAGAATGGACGCCGGTCCAGAGGCTGAGGGGGTCCATGAAACTGCGGGTCTCGAGAACCATTCTCGGATAGACCCGGGCAGCATCCCGGAGGGATTGGCTGGCTGCTCTGCTCCGGAGGCAGTCGGGGGACTGTTGTCCTTGCACACAGCGGCATGGGAGTCCAAAACAATGGACCACTAGGTGCTTCAAATCATATCCAGAGGATATTCTATCCCTTTAGTGGGTCCCCCCATACCTCCCAAATACCTTCCGGACATTCCATCCATGCAAAGGGAGGCAGCAGCACAGGAAATTTCCAAGCTGCTAGAAAAACGACCCATCAAAACCATTCCTCCAGATCGGGCCTCTACTCCAGGTTCTTTTTGGTGCCAAAGAAAACAAGGGACTTGAGGCCCATCCTGGACCTCTCTACCTTGAACCTGTCAGTTGCCAAAGAAAAGTTCCGGATGGTCACAGTACAGTCCATCATGCCGTACCTGCAAGAGAGCGACTGGATGTGCTCGTTAGATCTCCAGGATGCTTACTATCACATAAAAATGCACAGAAGCTCCAGAAGGTTCCTCCGCTTCCTGATGGGGGCCAATCATTATCAATTTCGAACCCTACCCTTTGGTCTCACCACAGCCCCCAGGGTGTTTACCAAAGTGATGGTGGTTGTAGCGGCTCACCTGAGGCTTCAGGGGATTCAGGTCTTATCCATACCTGGACGATTGGCTCCTCACTTCTCCCACCAGTCGTCTACTTTCCCAAACCAAGGATTACTTTCTGACACTTGCCCTGAGTTTGGGTATCATAAGTTCATAGGTAGGTACTAGGCTATTGGCCCTAGGGCCCATACAAGCCTAGCCAAACAATGTACCCTGGCTTTCGCCACCCAAGAAAATTATTTTCCTGTGCCCCTGTCGAGCAGAGCCACAGAAGTGATCCCCAGGGTGAATTTCCCATTTCCCATCCAATCATCAAGATTTTTCTTGATGAGTGCTAATGAGGAGCTCTGTTTGACATAGGTAGTCTATTCCAGAGTATAGGAAGTCTCTGGGACAGGAATCTATCCCTCCAGCATGTTCTGTTTATTGTGGTGACAAGGTTAAGGTCCCTAGAGCGTGTAGCTCGGAGGGATTGGGATTTCTTTAAGTGGAGCATGTCCAACAGCTCTGGGTTTGACATAGCTTTGTATGTTAAGCAGAGATCGCCCTTGAGTAGGTGATATGCGATGGAGTAAAGGTGTAGTTTTTTGAGACGGTCTGCATAGGGCATCTGTTTGAGGCCAGTAATCCTCTTTGTGAGGTATTTCTGTGGTCTTTCCAGTTGTTGTAGATGTCTTGTGAGGTACATACCAAAAGGGGCATTGTACTCTATAATGGGTCTAATGAGTGATGAGTAGAGGGGAACAATGACCTCTTTTTTTCTGGATGAGAATCCTTTTGTGATGAGATGAGCCACGTAGAAGGATTTCCTGACCACTGTGGCAATGTGATTATCAAAGGAAAGACTACTGTTCACCTGTGTCCCAAGGTCTCTCAACACATTTTTGGCATTAAGTAGACTACCAGCTATGTGGTAATTCATGGGTACAGAGTTTTTACCAAAGGGGATGACAATACACTTTTTGGCATCGAGCTTCAGGCCATGGCTTTGACACCAGGTATCTGTCTCAGTGAGGCCCTTTTGTAGTTTGTCCGCATCGTTAGGAGTTTCGATTATGGCTCCTAGTTTGCAGTCATCTGCAAACTTTGTTAGCCAAAGACCTTCTGTGTTGGCCTGCACTTCAGAGAAGTAGATACCAAACAGGAGAGGACCCAGGACTGAACCCTGTGGTACTCCACTTGTCACTGGTCTGATGTCGGATTTGCAATCCGCTACTTTCACAGTGTGGGCTCTGTCCGTGAGCCAGTTGGCAACCCATCTTGTGACATAGGGATTTATACCTAGTTTAGTGAGCTTATCTATAATTCCAGAGTGGGGGATGGTGTCAAGCCTTGGCGAGATCTAGATAAGCTGTGTGAACCATTTTACCCTCATCTATGGCTTTGGTGACTGCTTCAAAGAAGTCAATCAGGTTTAGGAGACATGATCTGCCTTTTACAAATCCAAACTGAGTAGGGTCCAGAGTTTGGAGATTACCAATGTCTTTGTTTGAGTTCCACGATGATGCGTTCCATGGCCTTGCAGACCAGGCTCTTCAGGCTAATGGGGCGGTAGTTCCCGGAGTCCGTCGTGGCTCCCCCTTTGTGGAGTGGGATAACTGTCGCAGTGCGCCATTCAGTGGGTGCAAAGCCTGAGGTGAGGCTATGATTGAACATGGTACTTAGGTAGGGTGCCAGTTCATTCTGTAGTTCATGTAGAACGCAGCCTGGGATATTGTCAGGTCCCATGGATGCTGTGTTCTTGGCTTTGGAGAGTGTGTTTTTTACCTATGCATCCGTGATTATAGGAACTTTGCCATTCTTCCAGTATAGCGATGGGCCCTCTAGTGGGTGAGAGGGGGGTAAAGTTAGCACTGAACCTATCTGCTAGGATGTTGGCAATATCAGTTGGTTCTGTGTATTTAGTGCCATTATGCTGTAACTCAGAGCAGATCTGAGTGTTCCCATTTAGATTCTTGACATAGCTATAGAATGCTTTGTGGTTGTCTTTAGAGTCCGTGGCAATTTTGTTTTCGTAACTAGCTTTGGAGGAATTTTATGAGGGATCTCAGCTTCTTACTGAGGTTGACCAGGGAGTTCCTCCAGTCATGGGATTTTATTCTTTTTTGCAACAGTTTCTTTCTTCTGTTGTAGAGTTTGTTTATAGCAGAGGATCACAGGATTGACTTCCTTTTATTGGAAGATAACATCTTGGTTCTATTAGGGATAGCATGATCCATGCACTCGTGTAAGTGCTTATAAAGTGCATTTGTGTAGGATTCGGCAGTCATACCTCTATTGTCCGTCTGCATGGGTGTCATGAAGTTTGCCACTTCTGTCATGAGAAGTGTGAAGTTGGCTTTTGAGAAGGTTTTATGATAGTTTCCCTAATTGGGGCTGGGGGTGGGATGTGGATGTCTAGGCTGATTAGCTTGTGGTCGGATCTGACCAACGAGGAATTGACCTCTGGTGTGGAACACCGATTTCCCATGTTGGTAATGACCAGGTCTAGGATATTGCTGCCACTGGTGGGGGTGTGAATAAGTTGATCCAAGGCATTGGAATTTATGAATTCTAGAAAACATTGAACAAAAGAGTTGGTACACGAGTAGTTTTCCCAGTTAATGGTGGGGTAGTTGAAATCGCCCATTATTAGGGTGTTGGGTTGTACCCTAATGCTTTCCAGTGTATCAAGAAATGATGAGTGTGAATCCTGGGGCATGGTGGGGGGGGTCTGTAGCAAGATACAATTTGGATTGCGGTCTTGCCCAGAGTTAGTGGCACTTGGATAATCTCAGATGCATTATGCTGTGCAACTAGCCTGGAGGTGTGGATATCCTTAATGAATATGGACATGCCTCTGCCTTTAGTGCTTCTTTCTGGGTTAGGTGGCCGAAAGGTGTGGTATGAATTGAAGCCTGGTAATGCAGGGGTGCTCTCTGGAGCTAAGAACCAGGTCTCTGTCACTGCACAGATGTCAATGTTCTCCATTTTAAGGAGTGCCTCGAGTGAGTGCATTTTGAGGTTTAGACTTCTAGCATTGAGTAGCATTACCCTCAGATTTTGCTTGCTTGTACCTGTTACAGTGGTGAATTTGTCATTTGAACCTTGCAACACAGTCACAATCAACACAGTCAAGTCTCTACGAGAGCCTGTACAGGTGATAGATTACATTGGTGCCAGGATAGACGCACTACAGTGCAAAGTGTTCCTGACCTCTGAGAGAGTTTAAAACCTCAGGATGCATGTCCCCATAATTTACTGTTCTCACCGCCCAACAGCGGAATCAGTGTTGAGGGCCCTAGGCTTGATGGTGGCAACCATAACCGTCCTTCCATGTGCTCTGCTACACATGCGGATTCTTCAGTGGACTGTAGTGGTTCAGTGGTCCCTGTTGGATTTACCACTAACCTATCCTATCCACCTGAGTCCAGTGTGTCGGTCGTCCCTCATATGGTGGATCAGCTCTCCAGACATTTTGGAAGGATGATCCTTTGTTCCAGCCCCAGCCCAAACCACAGTGACCATGGATGCCTCCCAACTCGGGTGGGGGGGGGGGGCATTGTTCAGGCAGGACAGTCGAAAGTCTGTGGTCTCCCTTAGAGACCAGCTTTCATATCAGTGTCCTAGAGATGAGGGCAGTTCTTCTAGCATTGCAGACCCTTCATGCCTTTCTTCCTCTGGGGACGATTGACATTCAGTCAGACAACATGTCAGTAGTCTGGTATATCAACAAACAAGGAGGGACCAGATCTTATCTCCTTGTAGCGAGGCCAATGAGAGTGTGGGAATGATCGATCTCCACCGGTTGCTTTCTCATCGCAACGCACATTCTGGGACGGTCCAACGGTCCAGCATTCTAGCAGACAGGCTAAGTCGGCCCATTCTTATGCCTTATGAGTGGTCTCTGAATCTATTGGTAGCGGAGCAGATCTTCAGCGAGTGGGGTCAACCTTAATGCGATCTCTTCACATCTCCTTCCAGTGCGAAGTGCAGCAAGTTTTTTGCTTTGAACCCCCGCCAGGGGAGTCCCCCATAGACGCTCTAGTTCATGCTTGGCCTTCCGGTCTTCTGTATGCTTACCCGTCAGTTCCTCTCATCCAGAGGTTTCTGCAGAAAGCTTGTCGACTGGGAAGCAAGGTGATCCTCATTGCCCCATTCTGGCCTTGCCAGGTATGGTTTCCCTTCCTTTGGTCTCACCTTGGATCCTAGATCCCATTCAGAATCTGATTTCACACCCATTGGGGGTGCCTCATCCAAGTCTGGACAGCCTGAAGCTCACGGCTTGGCTGCTCTAGTTCCCGTGATTGCTAGGACTCCTGGATTTTCCTCCTCAGTTAAGTCTGTTTTGGTAGCTGCTCATAAGTCTTCTACCAGAAAGGTTTATCACAATAAATGGAAATATTTTTCTTTCTGGACCTCTCAGAAGAGTTTAGATCCTTTTATGGCTCCTATTTCCACCATTCTTGATTTTCTAGCTGATATTTTCCAGCATGGAGCTTGTTCTTCTACTGTCAAAGTTCATTTGGCTGCCATTTCTCATTTTCATATGTGTGAGAATTCTGCATCCTTGGCATCTTCTAGTCTGTGTAAAGCCTTTATTAAAGGCACTTTTTTGCTATGCCCCCCCTGTCAAAGGTCTTTCCCCCCCATGGGACCTTTCTATGGTTCTCCAAGCTCTGGTCACTCTGCCTTTCGAGCCTGCCACAACTGCAGATCTAAAATTTCTATCGTGGAAAACAGCTTTTCTGGTGGCGATTACCTCTGCTAGAAGGGTTTCGGAACTACAGGCCTTGTCCATAAAATTCCCGTACATGATTTTTCATAAAGATAGTTTCCCTTCGAACCAATCCATTTTTTCTTCCTAAGGTGGCATCACCAGTCAATATCAGACTATAAATTTGCCTGTGTTGTTTCCCAGTTTTACCAACAGGATGGAATACAAACTACACATGTTGGATGTTCATAAACAGTTATGATTCTATTTACACAGGACAAAAAAATTTTCTTAAATCTGATCAATTGTTTCGTTCTAGAGACCCTTTTTGGGCAAACGTATTTCCAAGGTCACTATAGCTACATGGATTTCTTCATGCATCCTGCAGGTCTATAAGGACAAAGGCATGTCTCCTCCATGTCAGGTTAAAGCTCATTCCACTAGGTCCATGGCTATGTCTGCAGCTTTCTGGTCTAGGGTGTCTTTGGATGACATTTGCTCTGCAGCTACTTGGTCCTCACCTCATACATTTATTTTCCATTACAAATTGGATTTCATGTCTAGAAGGAGAGCATCCTTTGGCTCCGCGGTGCTCTGGAATATCCTTCCATGAGGGCCTCCCAGGAGTTTAGTAGCTGCGGACTCTGTCCCACTGGTTGAAGACCAAATGAAGTAAACTACTTCAGATAAAGAAGTTATGTACTCACCATAACGTTCCATCTGAGTACTTGTACTTCATTTGTCTTCAACCGTCCCTCCCTCCTTCCCCCGGACCTTGGCGCATGTTCAGCCTATGGGCTGTAGTATAGGTTGCAAGTATGTTATCTGGTCGTGTTCTAAGTATAAGTTCTGCAAACTTGATCTGGGGTGGAAGGCAGTGGAGGTGTATTTTGGTTAAGGGGAGGAGCCTGGAGCTCGGAGCTGATGCTAGTAATTTTTGCCAGCTTGGATGAACTGTCTGTGAACAGCCAACATGTGTAGTTTGCATTCCATCCTGTTGGTAAAATGTGGAAACAACACAGGCAAATTTATAATCTGATTGATATTGACTGGTGATGCCACCTTAGGAAGAAAAGATGGGTTGGCTTGAAGACAAATGAAGTACAACTACTCGGATGGAACGTTATGGTGAGTACATAACTTATTTATTTTTTTTTTTGTATAACAACTTTAGACCACAAAAGCGTTTTGCAGAATGACTTTGGCAACAGAAAGTAGAAGAGGCTGTTTTCAAGCTCGGGAAGTCTACAGCAAGAAAGATAACGAGATCCTGTAGAGGTATTAGAAATGTTTTGGAAATTCTATGAAGTCTGTATAAAGAAGAGAAATATGGAAGTCAAGAAAAGGTGCAAATGGCAATGTTTACGGAAGAATTAAATATGCCAAGGTTAGAGGTAGATGAGGCTCAATTACTAAGAGTTAGGAAAGGACGAGATGAGATGAAAAGGTGATGTAAACCAATCCTGTGAAAGTCCCCAGAAATACATGGGATTCCTGTGTAAGTTTGGAAGCTATGAGGGGAAAAAACTGATAAAGTTTTGGAAGGTTTTGTTTAACAGTATTTGTAAGAGGAGGAGAAACATTAACATGCTGGAAGAAAGCAGTGGTAGCTGTAATGCCTAAAGAGGGTAAAGACCCATCAGATCCAGGTTCATACAGCCCCATTTCAATACTAAACCATGATTATAAAGTGCTGGTCTATAATGGCTAAAAGACTGGCAAATGTGATGCCATATTGATAGATATGGATCAGTGTGGTGTTTTTTTGGAGGGGAGGCAAACATCTGACAACATTAACAGAACATTGATGATCCAGAGGGAAACATAATGTGAGAACATACCACTACTGTTGGTGGATCTTGATGCAGAGAAAGCATTTGACAGAGTAAGATGGGACTTTGATTGGGCAATGGAAACATTTGCATTCCTGATAAAATTATAAGGTTAATTAGAAGGATATTTGCGGGATTGAACATGCTGGAGGGTCAGGTTAATCTCCCAAAGAATGCCCATACTCTGGAATAAGCATCCCGTTCATGTCCAGCAGAGCAGCTCGCTGGCCCTCTTCAAGCAAAACTTGATGAGTGGATGGGTAACAAAGTTCACTCCATGGATCATTCCAACTGCCCTACTGGATATGGGCACTGTGAACTATTATCTGGTGGCACGATGCCTGGGCAGTTTTTTTGGGTTAGGCTTGTAAGGGCTGCAGGGCCATTAGCCTAGTACACACCTATGAACCTTTGAAGGTGAAAATTAAAATGGGTGGGTTCCTCTCTGATGATTTCTGCGTGAGCAGAGGAACCAGATAGGGTTATTCTCTTTCCCCTTTGTTATTTGTTTTATGTTTAGAATCATTGGCAAAGAAAATAAGGGACTCAGAAATTGAAGAACATGTGATTGGCGGTGGTGGTGCTGTGGTAGCGTTGTTGCCTTGCAGTTAGACATTGCCCGTTCGATTCTCAGAGCGTCTTCTGTGTAGCGACATGTGTGAATGGGCATTCCTTCGTTGAAGGTTGTGCGTTAGGCCTGGCAAGCCAGTAGGTAAAAATCTACTGCCAATCATTAGCGGACCGGAGTTCCCCTGTGGCGACCCCTAACCGGGAAAAGCCGAAAGACACAAACAAATGATTGGGTATGGTAGTCAAGAAAATATGGCTGTATTTGCAGATGATATTTTATATCTCATGAAACTAGAAAAGGACATTTCATTGTTGTGGAACATTTTGAGACAGTTTAAAATCTTTTCGGGATACAAAATTAATGAAGCTAAAACAGTCAATAGCTGAAAATGGTGTACCCATGCACAAACTGGTTCAGCAATATCCATTTTTATGGGGACATGATAAAATGAAGTGCTTAGGAGTATGGATTAAAAATAAATCTGGTGTGGCAGCTAAGGATATGTGGGAAGAGACTAAACAAAGGATAATACAAAAACTGAGAAATTGGAAGTTCTGTGACATGGATAGTAAGATGCAAGTTAAATGTTTTGGCCCCTTCAGTCTTGTACACAGGTCAGGCATATTTTTATCAACCAGAGGAAAGGTTGTGGATGGCAATTAATGAGCTGAAGGGTTTTATCCGGGAGGGAAAGATGACAAGAGTCAAGTGAGATAAGATGATTCTTCAAGTAGAACAAGGCAGATTGGGATTATCTAGGTTGAAGGAGTATTTCAGAGCTACACAGTTAAGGCTCCTATACATAGCACAAGCCGAAACCTATAACTCATAGATTCTAAAAATTCTCCAACTCTTTTGGGTTTCTAATACCGTGATGGGAATGAACCCCATTTCTAAGTCCAAGTATGATTAAAGTTCATGAAATTAATATTGTTTTAGTCTTTGTCAGCCAGTAGTGCTCTTTGTAGCACCCGCAATGTGCCCAGTAATGACTCCTCCTGCAGTTCATATGGAGTTACATGTATTGGTAACATATCTAAATATGACTGTAAATTCTTTTTTATAAGACCCGTTGCTCCTTCTACTATTGGAACTGTCTGGGTATCTTTCTTCCACATTGCTCTTGTTTCTGCCTGCAGATCCTGATATTTTATGACTGTGCCTCTCTGTATGCAAGACACTGTTGTCACTGGGTATGGCAATTTCAATGATCAATGCCACTCTTGACTTCTTTTCTTGGACCACTATATCCAGTTTTATAGCATCTGTCTTTTGAACTGTTGGTAATGGATGATCCCAAGTGATGTTGACTTAATTTTCTATGATGCTTTGTGGCTCATGCTTCCAGTGTTTTTCGGCCACTTCAATACCATAATGTACAATCCCCAGTGCCTTTCAGTATACAGTCCTTCTGTCATTAGTATGCCGTAACCAGCAACAAGGTGTGCAACTGTTTTCAATTGGTTTTACAAAACCTACATTTGTCTGTTTCTCCCACATGTTCAATAGACTTTATAAACCAATGTGTATGCAGCCCACTAACTTGGGCAGTCAATATTAACCTTTCATCTTTTGGTTTGAATTCGCCTTTCCTTAACCATTCCTGTGTTCATTCCTGATCAACGTGAGGTTCTTCTAGAAGTTTTCTATGCTTGCAACTGTATTTTTGCTTTTTCCACATTTCTTGCCTTCTCATCTGATCCTTCACCTTATATTCTTTCTTTTGTTTTTTTTGTCACATTCAGTTGCTGCCTGATTTTTATCTACTTCTGGTTTGATTTCCATTCCTGCTTGATGCCGATAAGCTTCTGCTAGATTAAGCAGAGAAGTCCTCTTAGATTATAATTCATAGTGGAAAGGAGGTGGTGATGAATCAGGGGGAAGCACAAGAAACAGAGAGAGACTTGGATTTTGAATGCAGATCTTTACGGAGAATAACTATAATCATACAGAATATTGTATTCATAAAGTTAGCAGAAAGTATTCCAAGATCTAAGCCAACACAGGAATGAAGAAAGGAGATTCTGTCGATAGGGGTGACTGCAATTAGGGATACAGACTATAGGCAAGAGGGGGTTGGAATTTATTGGAGAAAAAAGGAAACCAAGGTATTTGGAGCAAGTAAACCAGAGAGGGAAATGTAATAGAATGGGAAGACTGCAGGAATTTTTGGACTATAGGTTAGAGATTCCTCTCCCTATCAAGGATTGATATCAGAGTATAGGACAGAGAAAAAATAAGGGGGGTGCTAAACTAAAGGCTAGCACTGGTAGAGATTTTTGTAGAATCTAGAACAGAAGCTGCTGTTTAATTAAAAAAAAAAATTTAGTTGAGCATATTGAATATTAAATATTGCATGATATCTATAAGAATCAATCAGAGGAGGTTGGAAAGGATTGGGAAGAGTGATTGGATAAGCAATTCAAAAAGAAGCAATGGGGGAATATATGTACGTCTCCCAAATAAGCAACAAAATCTAGTAGATGTAGGATATTTGCTTTGAAATGTTTACATAGGTATTTTTATACCCAGAGTAGACTCCAGAGACTTTTTCCTCAGGTTAACGGCAAATATTGGAGTTGTGATGGGGAAGAAAGAGGTAAATGGAAACCTTTTCTGGGAGTGTAATGAGTTGGCAGACTTTAAAGATTTCGTGCAGACTACTCTATCAGAGATACTGGGTGAGCAAATTGGTGTATCCAGGGAAATTATTTTTTCTGAGCTATGATACAGAATCAGAATTGCCTAGACATAGTAAGGCCTTGCTGAGTCTAATTAGGATGGCTGCTAAAAAAGCAATTAACTAGAAAATGGAAATCAAAGTCTAAACCTACTGTACTAGAAGTAGTGAATATAGTAGCGGAGAGAAAAAAAGTGGAAATGGGATCTTTAGAAAAGAGTAGGAGCAATTTACATAGAAAAAATGGGGACTGTGGGAACAATACATACAGGGGAGGAATGAGGTTTAAAAGTGCTCATGTAAATCCTGCCTTAAGTAATGTTTGGACAGTGATTGGGTAGATGTATAATGCTTGTAACTAAAATTATGTCAGTATGGTTTGTGATGTATAATGCTTGCAATTAAGATTACTAAAGTATGATTTTATTTTCAGGAGTTCGGAGCGCATTTACATATTGTTCACAGAGATACAAAAATGTATCTAGACTAGCCCAGTTTTTGTATCACACAGGAACATGTGCATTTAATTGAAGGTCTTGAAACACCCCCGTTAACTATTTCAGATCATGCGCTAACAGTAACTAAAACAGAAATGCAAGGTAGTGAAATAAAAATGAGGCAGTGGAGCTTTCGCACCTATTGGTTAAAAAGAGAGGAATTTAAGGAATGGGTTTTGGAATTGATTCAGGAGCTACTAAAGAAGATAGAATTTTCCTCTGAAAACTTAGCTAGGAAATGGGATAAAATTAAAGTGAAGTTTAAAACTAGGGTGGAAATAAAAGAAAGATATGGTTAAAAAGTAATAAGAATTAGTTAGAGGGATTGGCAAATGTTAAAGTACTGCAAAATAAGGAGAATCTCAGAACAAGAAAAGGAGCAACTGCAGAATGCTGAACAGAAGATATTAGGGATTACATCGATAATATGCACGAGTTTAGAAATATTGCTGTTAGGCAACTGTTTTTTCATGTTAATTCTAGAGCACAAAAACTTTCAGCACAACAACTCTGGCGACAGAAAGTGGAAAGTGCTGTCACCAAGCTTAGGGAGCCTATTACAAGGAAGATAACAGATCCTGTGGAAGTGTTAGAAATATTTCTGAAATTTTATGAACGTTTGTGTAACGCCGAGAAATACGGAATCCAATAAAATGTACAAATGGAAATGTTTATGGAGGAATTAAATATGCCAAGGTTAGAGATAGATTAGTCTCAATTACAACAGTTAAGATAGGAAGAGATGAGATATAAAAATATAAAATATATATAAGCAATCTACTGGAAAGTCCCCAGAAATAAATGGTATTCCTGTGGAAGTTTGAAGTTAGTAGGGAGAAAACTGATAAAGATCTGGAAGGTCTTGTTTAGCAGTATTTTAAGAGGAGGAGTAGTAGTATCAGCGTCATGGATATGAAGGTGATGGTAACGGTAATACCTAAAGAGGGTAAAGGTCCATTGGATCCAGCTTCATACAGGCCCATTTCAATGCTAAACCATGGTTATAAAGTGTCTATAATGGCTAAAAGAATAACAAACATGATACCAAGATTGATAGATGTGGATTGGTGTGGTTTTGTGGAGGGGAGGCAAACATTTGACAATATTAACAGAACACTGATGATCCAGAGAGAAGCAAAATGTAAGAAAATACCACTTTTATTGGTGGGTCTTGTGCAAGAGAAATCATTTTACAGAGTAGACTGGGACTTCATGAGCAGGACAATGGAAGCATTTGCTTTCCCTGATACAATTATAAGGTTGATTAGAAGTATATATGAGGGACCAGAGGTGAAAATTGAAGTGGATGGGGTCCTCTCTAACTTGTGCTTGAGTACAGGAATCGGGCAGGGTTGTCTGCTTTCCCCTTCGTTTGCTTTATATTTAGAACCATTGGCAAAGGAAATAAGGAACTCAGAAATTCAAAGGTATAATTGGTGTTGTAGTCAGGAAAAGCTAGCTCTATTTGCAGATGATATTGTTTTATACACGACAGAACAAAAAAAAGGGGACATTACAGTGTTGTGGAACATTTTAAGACGGTTTCAAATCTCTGGATAAAAAATAATGAAGCTAAAACAAAGGCAATAACAGTAAATTATGTCCCCGCACGTGAATTGGTCCAACAGCATCCATATTTATGGGGATATGATAAAATGAAGTATTTAGGAGTATGGATTAGAAATTGACCTGTTGTGGCAGCTACGGATATGTGGGAAGAGACTAAACAGAAGATAACACAAAAATTGAGAAAGTGAAGGCTTTGTCATATGTATATGGATACTATGATGCAAGCTAGTAAAATGTTTTTAGTCCCTTTAGTCTTGTACACAGGTCAGGCATATGTTTTATCAACCAGTGGAGAAGCTGTGGATAGCAATTAAAGACTTCAAGGATTTTGTATGGGAAGGGAAGACAGCAAGGGTCAATTGCGATAAGTTGATTCTTCAATTAAAACAAGGTGGACGTAGGATTACCCAGTTTGAAGGGATATTTTGGAGCAACACAGTTAAGGTTCTTATACATAGCACATGCAGAAAACTGTAATTCAAAGTGGAAAGGAATGATGATGATACAGGGAGGAAACTCAAGAAATAAGGAGAGATTGGGATTTTGGATGCAGACTCTTGAGAACAACAATGATCATACAGAGTATTGTATTCGTAAAATAGCAGGGAGTATTCTAAGAACTAAACCAACATGAGAATGGAAAAAAGAGATTTTGCCGATAGGGATAACTGTGGTTAGGTATTCAGATAATAGGCAATAGGGGGCTGGAGGTAATTGGAGAAAACTGGCAAAGGAACCAAGGTATTGGGAGTAAATAACTAGAAAGTGAAAGGTAATAGAATGGGAAGAGGGCAATAATTTATTTGGACTGCAGGTTAGAGATTGCCTTCCTTATCAAGGATTGATATCAGGGTATAGGCAAAGAGAAAGAAATAGGGGGGTACTGAATGAAAGACCTGCACTGGTAAAATTTTTAATAGAATCTAGAATAGAAGCTACCATTAAATAAATAATTAGTAAAGCATATAAAATAGTGCATAATAATTATAAGAATCAATCAGGGGAGCTTAGAAAGGATTGGGAAGAGAATGGATAAGCAATTCACAAAGAGAAAATGGAGGGATATATGTATGTCTCCTAAATATGCAACAAAGTCTAGAAGATTTAGGATCTTTGCCTGAAAGGGTTTACATAGGTCTTTTTATCCCTAAGTAGACTCCAAAGAATTTTTCCTCCGGTGGATAGCAAATATTGGAGGTGTGATGGGCAAGAAAGAGGAGGCTGGGAACATATTTTTGGGAGTGTAATGACCTGGCAGACTTCAGGGATTCCCTCAGACCAATGTGTCAGAGATGCTGGATGAGCAGATTACATTGACTGGGGAGATGTTTTTTTGAGCTATGATACAGAATCGGGATTGCCTAGACATAGTAAAGCCTTGCTTAGTCTAAATGTCCTTCATGGATGCATCTGCAGTCATAACAAATGGGTTGTCCTGTCGTCAGGCAGCCCTTCGGTCGGCCGGATTCCAAAGTCCGGGTCCGGCCGCTGATGTCGCTTCACCCGGCCATCTGCTGGTTCGGTATAAAGGCACCAGCCGACGCCATTTTCCTCAGTCTTTCTTGCCGTGGCGCCAAGCAGAAGCTGTTCGCAAGTGGCGGACGGCCAGATCCAGAGATTACTACTACCGAATGCTACTTCGAAGACTTGTAAAGAGCTAAGTACCGCGTTGGGGACTCTTTCTTGCCTCAGCCGATGTCAGAAAAAGTCAATAACTGTTTAACTTGTGGGAAACAAATACCTCATAAAGATTTCCACTCTTACTGTTTGCCTTGCTTAGGCCCAGACCACGACGTAGCAGCCTGCTCGGCCTGTGCTTCCTTCAACCGACGCTTAGGCGTCGGTCGGAGTTTGCTGAACAGTTTTTCGGCTCAGATTTTGCGTACATTATGCCGTCGGATCCTCCGACTACCCAAATTGTTAAAAAATGCAAAGAAAAAGACCGACACTCGCGGTCCGCGGTTTCGGCCGAAACCACGGTTAAGCAAGCCGCGAGTGTCTCGGTTTCGGCCGAAACCGAGAAAACTGGTCAATCTTCAGCCGAATCCATGACTACTACTGAGGCTCCTGCTACCTTACCTGAATCAGCCTCAGAAATCTTGCCTACAACTGTGGTTCCTACTGATCTATCAGACACCATCCCCTTGGATATCTCTACCCCAGCAACGTGGTGCTGCTAGGCCTCCTGCAGCCATGTCTATTAAGGCCTTTGCCAGGGCTAAAGCAGCCAAATCAGCTAAGTCAGTGCCTGTTAAACCACCCTCACTCAGGCCCACTTCTAGTTCACAAATGCTTACTCTGGCAGAAGATTTAATATCCTTAATTAGGGGATCCCAATCTCACCCAGACGGCCTCTCAGCCACCAGAAAAGAGACCTAGAGCAGAGCCCCCCGAGCCTGTGTCCTCTGATGATTCTGCGGATGACTCAGACATTACAGACCAGCCAGAGGCTCCTTTTTCCAATTATGAAGATTCAGATGCTGAAGAATCCATTCCAGCTGCCTCTCCACCAGAGGAATTCTCCTTTGGGGAAACCTTACATGCCATGAGAGAACAATTCCAATGGCAGGGACAAGATTTCTCAGATTCAAGAAAAAGGCTTAGGACCTTTCTGCATTTACCACAACATAGGCCCTTAGCTATACCTCCTGTCCTACCTGTTGTGGATGATGCATTTAATGATGTCTGCACTGCACCTGATTCTTTACCTCCAGCCCCTGCCAAACCAGATAGATTTTACAGGGTGCCAGACACTCATCACCACCTATACAAGGCCCCACTTGCAGACCCTGAAACTATATCCCAGGGGCCTAAGGCAGTAGCCTCGACCACAGCAAAAAACCCTATTCCCTCTGAAAGGGAATCCAGGTCCTTAGAGAGATGGGGAAAAAAGTCTACACCTCTGCTACTCTCTCAGCTAGAGCTTTAAACTGTCAGTTTCACATGATCCAATACCAAGAGTTTATGCTTGATCAGTTAATTAAAAAGCTGTCCTCTGATGAATCTTTAGATAAGAAATATGTATTAGAAATGGTGAATAATATCCAACAGGTTAGTAACCATTCTTTAAAATGTGGCTATGATGCACTGGAGGCTTCATTTAGATCAGCCATGACTGGCACAGTGATAAGAAGGCATGCATGGTTGAAAGAACAGGTCTTGCCGGATCATGTTAAAGCTTAAACTATCGGATGCTCCTATGGATAAGGCCAGTCTATTTGGGGAACCTGCCCAGCAGGTAATGAAGATAATGGAAGACAAGGCAAAATCTGTACAAACAGTTAAAGATTTCCTACAGGTTCAGCCCCCAAGGTTTAGCAGGAACTGGCCTGCCAAAAATTGGTCCTTTCCTGACTACACAAGATCCCAAAGGGGCAGGAACAGACGCTCTAGGGGCAGAAATCAATCCAGAGGAGGTGCCTACAGAGGACGACAGTGGCAAGGCAATAACCGAGGCACAGACACAACCACGGCCACTACAACAGGACAATCTCAGTGACTTGGTTCTATCTCCACCTACCAGGGAACAAACAGCAGCACCATTAGGCGGAAAGTTAGCCTTATTCTCGAAAAATTGGCACTATATTACAAAAGACAAGTGGATTTTGCAAACCATAGACCAAGGCTACCGGTTCCACTTCCACACTTTACCAGTAAAAAGAGGAATACCAAACCTGCCCCCAAATCAAAAAATAGAAGCCCTGCACCAGATAGCGGAATTAATAAAGATGAGAGCTGTGGAAAGGGTGCCAATAACAGAACAGGGCAAAGGATTCTACTCCAGACTATTCCTAGTACCAAGAAAAGAAAAAAACTGGAGACCTATTCTCGACCTGTCCATCTTAAACACATACATCATTGTCCCAAAATTCAAAATGCTGACCCTACAGCAACTTCTTCCCATGCTGGGCAAGGAGTGTTGGCTGGTAACTCTAGATCTCAAGGAGGCATACCTGCACGTCCCCATTCGACCAAATTGCAGAAGATACCTCAGATTTCTTGCAGGATCCAGAGCATTATCAATTCTCAGCATTGCCCTTTGGCTTACCTACTGCGCCCAGAGTATTCACAAAATGCCTGGCATCAGTAATCGCTCACTGCAGAGTACAGGGAATTCAAATTTATCCATACCTGGACGACTGCCTGTTACAAGCGGACAACAAAAGCAAGCTGACAACAGATTTACAAAGGGTCATTTACTTGCTACAAGCCTTGGGATACACAGTCAATTTTCAAAAGTCAAGGCTGATCCCATCCCAGACAAGAACATTCTTGGGCACGGAATTGGACACAGTAAAACAGATGGCATTCCTAACTGCAGAAAAACAAAAGGAACTCCCTCTTTACTTCTTAGCATTAACAAAGCAGAACAAACTAACAGCAAGAAAAGTTCTGCAGGCCTTGGGCTTCATGGCATCATGCATAATCTTGGTCCCACATGCCAGACTGCATATGAGAAAGTTACAGTGGTACCTAAAGAATTTATGGTCTCAACACAGGCACAGCTTAGAAACAGAAATACCACTAATCCCATGCTTAAAACAGGAGTTCCTCTGGTGGGCTCGGGCATGCCAGTCAAACCCAGGCTTACCCTTCCACAACTTTCGAGCAAACCAAACCATCACTACGGATGCCTCAGACCTAGGATGGTCGCACACATGCTGGACAAATGCGTACAAGGACTGTGGACTCGGGACCAGCTGCACCTGCACATAAACCAAAAAGAAATGCTGGCAGTAAAACTGGCAATCCTAAAATTCAGACCATTCCTCAAAGAAGGCCATTTGATGATAAGGACAGACAACACCACAGTCATGTGGTACATCAACAAACAGGGAGGCACTCATTCTTACCCCTATGCAGAATGACTTTGGACCTTTGGAATCTGGCTCTCAGCTACAACATCCAGTTACAGGCAATATTTGTACCGGGAAAAGAGAACACCCTAGCAGACATTTTAAGCAGAACAACCTCGGATGCTCACGAATGGATGCTACACCCGGACATCTTCAAGGCCATCACAAAGAAATGGGGAATGCCACATATAGATCTATTCGCTTCCCCACAAAATCACCAGCTCAAAAAATTCTGCACAAGGACATTCCACCCACTTGCATGGAAGGTGGACTCTCTATCCTTCAGTTGGAAAGGCCTGACAGCATATGCATTCCCACCTCTTCCCTTGATGCACAAGGTACTACTGAAAATCAAAGAGGAACATCCAGGGATAATCCTGATAGCTCCGAACTGGCCAAGACAACACTGGTACCCATTGCTGAGGAGCATGTCTTGGGAGAAAATGTGGTCAATACCCCTGATGCCTCTGATGTTAACTCAGAACAACTACAACATCATACATCCAAACCTAAAAACCTTGCAACTGACAGCCTGGAACATCACATAGCAGTAACTAACCCAGACCTTTCACAAAGGGTTAAAGACATTATCCTTGAAGCCCGCAGACCTTCAACAAGAAGGAACTATGCAGGAAAATGGAAAAGGTTCGTCATTTGGAGTACTGAAAGAGGAAAAGATGTGTCGAACATAGATATTGCTAACATTCTGGAGTACTTGGCAGAGCTTCTACATACAGGCCTGTCCTATTCCTCCATCAAGATACATGCATCAGCTATTTCAGCAGAATACAGCTTTGATCCTCCTGTCTTTTCACATCCTCTACTCAGGCAGTTTCTCAGAGGGATCAAGAATGTAAAACCTCCTAGGAAACCACCATTACCAGCATGGGACTTGAATTTTGTACTAGAAAAGTTGACACTACCTCCGTTTGAACCAGCAGCAACAGCAGATCTACAACACCTGTCATGGAAAACTGCTTTCCTGCTGGCTATTACTTCAGCAAGGAGGGTTTCGGAACTACAGGCCTTAATGGCAGTGCAACCCTTCCTAATCTTCCATCAAGATAGGGTATCCATGAGAACTAATCCTACATTTATGCCTAAGGTGGTATCCAGAGTGTCTTTAAACCAGGCAATCCACCTACCTGCCTTCTTTCCCAATCCACAAAACAGAGGCGAAAGAATAATGCATACCTTGGATGTACATAGACAGTTACGCTACTACCTGGACAGAACCAAAGGTAACAGAAAAACTGACCAGCTCTTTGTAGCCTATGCAACAGGAAGGGAAGGAAAAGCAATTTCCAAACAGACAATCTCCAAATGGATAGGAAATTGCATAAGATTCTGTTACTCCTACCATGGAAAACCAATTCCACAGAACATAAGACCTCATTCTACAAGGGCTACAGCCACTACCACAGCTTTCTTAAGAGGAGTGGCAACCAAGGACATTATTGAGGCGGCTACTTGGACCTCCGTGCATACATTTGCCAAGCATTATAATTTACCTCTATATTCTAGATCCCGAGCAGGGTTTGCCACTGCTGTACTGCAAGGGATCCTGACTACACCATAATTATTATTCCTCCTCCCTAGTTTGGCTATGGTATTCTACCCATTTGTTATGACTGCAGATGCATCCATGAAGGACATAGTACAGTTTTGTACCTACCATAAATGTAGATGTCCGAACTGGATAGCATCTGCAGTCAGGATTACCCTCCCTCCTTCCCCTCTGCGGTACTCCTAGGGTACTTACCCTCCTAATAGCTAGCTGGGGGGGAGTCTCTTATGGTGTATTTGTTTGTATATATGTACATACATGTTTATTTTTTGTGTTTGCCTTCTACTATTTTGGAAACATTGGCATTTATCCAAAATTTAGCTTTCCAAGAGGGCAATTGGCATCTGGGGCAAGAAACACTGAGGAAAATGGCGTCGGCTGATGCCTTTATACCCGAAGACCAGCAGAGATGACGTCGGGTGAAGCGCGACATCAGCCGAAGCCGGACCCGGACTTTGGAATCCGGCCGACCGAAGGGCTGCCTGACGACAGGACAACCCATTTGTTATGACTGCAGATGCTATCCAGTTCGGACATCTACATTTATGGTAGGTACAAAACTGTACTTTATGGTGACTGCCAAAAAGCAATTACTAGAAAATGGAAATCAAAGTTTAGACCAACTTTACTAGAAGTAGAGAATATAGTAACAGAGATAAAACAACTGGAATTGGCATCTTTAGAAAAGGGAAGGAGCAGACTACATAGCAAAAAATGGGAATTGTAGGAACCGTATATGCAGGGAAAGAACGAGGTCTAAAAGGCAGGATTTGAATAAGCTGTATAATGTTTAGCTGACAATACCGGTATAGATTTTTAAGTTATGTAAAATGTTTTCCAGTACAGTTGTTTCGGTGGTGTCTGTGATGTGTAATGTTTGCATCTAAAGTGGTGTCATTTTGTTTTTCATTTATATAAAGGTAGGATTGCCTGTGTTGTATGTGAAAATTTAATAAAGATGTTTGTTGAAAAAAAATATGGTTTTATTTTCATTTATAAAAATGATTGCCCATGTCATAAGTGATAATTTGATAAAGATATTTCTTGTTTAAAAAAAAAAGAGAGGAGAGTGAAATTTGGCTATGCACATATGAGATTTTACTAGAAAAAAAATAAGAAAAAAACTAGTTTTCAGTTTGTTCCTCACATTTGCTCCTAGTCTGCATTTAGAAAAAATTATCACTTTATTCCTGTCCTTTTTGTAGGAAAAAGTGTTTACCAGTCTTTCAAACTATTCCCAAGTGGACTGCTAATACTGCTGTGAGCATCATAGCAAGGTTCTGCCTTATCTGACCAGAGTGCACTGTACTAGGTGACTGCCACTATTGCAGCTTTTATTTTGGAGGGTAAGTGCACAGGGTGTAGTAAAAATAACCACCTGGTCCTTGGCCTACACATTTTCTCAGCACTACAGGCTAGTCTAGGTTTGCCTCTGCTTATCTTTGAAGCATTCACCAGTGTCCCACTTAATCTTAATCAGCCTCTCGTATGTTGGGATGAAGGCAGCTTTGAGACTCATCCCATGCATATTGTTTGTAACAGTAAGACACATGAAGGGCTGTGCACTTGTATAGGCTTTTATACAGAGATGTGCCCACTTTTGAGGGAGGGTGTGCCTGCCCTACATGAAGAAGGGACAACACTCAGAGGCCCTGAGAATCAGGCCGAACATCAGTCACTGCCTATGGCAGACACCTCATATATAGACTGCACTAATGAACACAACTCAAACATAATGTTATGGGTTGTTGCTTACTTTGTAATTTATCAAGCCAGAAACCACAAAAGCTTAAATTGGTACATCTTGTACTTGGTACTTCTGCTATAACCTACCTGATATAGTTTTGATGAGCCTGTGGTAGACATTTGACTATTGCAGAAATCATAGCTTCAATTATTTTGATATTTGTTGGTCTTATGGGATCAAGTCCTACGTGAGTAACATTAAGGTAGGTCCCAGTGTGTCATTTAGTAGGTCAGGGCTCAGAAAATAATGCAAGCATCTTGTCAGCAGAGAATAAGGTTTCTATCATAAGCAGTGTAATCTTGACGACATTAATGAAAACAGAGACGAGGATCTAGCACAGATTGTCAAAGCATGTGTAGGGTGACCTGCTGTGAGTGCTGGCAGCTTTGAAAGCCTGGTCAGTAAGATGGTGCTTAAGCCATTTAAATGAGCTGGCTTAGTCTGCCATGTTATGTCCTAGAAGGGTTTGGGGTACTGTACTCAACGGGGTGCTTTTGTGATGTTAGTAAAGACTGCTCCATGATATTGTCCTTATCCATATTTTGGAGGACATGGTCTCTGAGGCTGAAACTTCCAGTTAAAAGTACTATGCCCTTTCTTGATCCTGTGTTGCCTGAGAGATGAGGATGCTGAATAAGTCTGAAATGAGATGTGGGTTGTGGTTATAAAGCCCTTTCAATTATTTCTGGAAAGGGGATGGTAAGAACAAAGATGCTGTGGGTTCCTTTATTAGTGGAGAGAGGCATTATTCTACATGCCTTCCATGCAGAACAGGCAAGATGCCACTGGAAGGTGACAGACTATGTACTGAAGTTGCACAGCAGTAAAAGCATTGCAGTTTACATAATTTTGGAAAGAGGTCCCTTCACAAAAGTTATGGATCTTTCTTAGACAAATATTCCTTTATCAATGGCAAACTTGTGGAAGTGAGTGGCAGGAATGAAGGCAATACTGTATTTTTTAGTATGGGCCCCTTACTTATGCGCCTAATACCATCTAATGCATTTTATTAAAGTTCTGGGAAGCAAGAAATATGACTAGAATACTGTACTAATCTGTGGACCACTTCAGTATGACTGTATATTCAACTTTGTATTATTTTTTTGGTGATTATTAACCTACGGTCAGTGTCAAGTTAAATTTCAGCATTCGGTTATGTTAATAATACCAGACTAAGTACTTTTAAGTGCTGTTGGGTTTCACTATAAACAGGTTGTGGGTAGCGTTGGATATTGTTTTGTCACCAAGCTGTGATAGCACTGTGAGGTTCTGTGGCAGGGTTAAAAGTATTTTCAGATGGTCATTGTGCTAGAAGAAATTAAGTACCACAGGATTTACCATAGCAACTTGATTTATGATGGTGAGGTAGAGTACAAGTGCATTAAGTTCCCAATGTAGTTGACAGGTTAAAGGGGCACTTAGTAAGAAGGTAGGGCAGACTTCTAGTTTGTGTCTTTTTTTTTTTTTTTTTTTGGTCTGTTGGAGTGGGCAAGCATTACACACATTCTGAAAGTTTATTTAATGCAGACAGGTTTCTCCTGCAGATTATTATAAAAGTCTGTATACTGCTTTATAGGATGGGGTATATTGCCAAGAAGTATTGATGCGGGGTGGGTTGACAGTTTGAACTTTTTAGAAAACAGTACTGAGATCTCCAAGGAACATAATTCTTTTAACCATCATATTCTGTTTGTATAAGGAGAGCAACTTTTGTTCTACTTATTACCTTCCAGAAATCTTTTTGGTTACATATAAGCCTTTTGAATAGACAGGTTTAAGATAAATGACCTTTGCTAGATGGTTAGTTTCCTTGTACTAATTTCTGGTGTTAAGTTCTTTTCAACTGGAGTGAGAGTCGTGTATTAGATTATAGGAGTGTGTGTTCTTGCCCATATCTGTATCCATTTTCAGATGAGCATTATTATCTACCCACATAAATTCATGTTTGATCTTACAAAATAAAGGTTGCCAATACAGTAGCATTCTAAAAATCTGTGTAGCTTTATAGTGCACTTAATCTGCATGTGTAATATTCCTTCAGCTAAGGAGCAGTCCATTTTCTTTCTCTTTAATTCTGCTGGTTACTTTTGCCTTTTGTCAGTGTGCTGAGTAAGCAAAATTAATACTGTTAAACTGTGTTGTGGTTAAGATGGCCGGTGTTTTTTTTGCTAAGAAGGTAACGTATCAGATTACAACACTCTTTTTTAGTATGTTTCTTTAGTGATCTGAAAGCAGGAGCACTTTGCAAGAAACCTTTTTTCCATTTAACTGTTTGTATCTTTAGTGATATGTGAAGAAATTCCTCATCAGAGAATGTCTTTTTCACGTCAGTTTCCTGGCCACATGACAGCCCAAAGCTGAAACCTGATCTTGCTGTACTTGACACACACAGTGCTGCTGAGTCATCAGAAACCCTTGGTCTTGCTGACAAAATAACAAACCAGAGGATTTTTTCACAGAGGGGAATTAGCTCAAATGGTAGAGCGCTCGCTTAGCATGCGAGAGGTAGCGGGATCGATGCCCGCATTCTCCAGCTTTTCCTGCATTCTTGTTAAGATATGTGATGTGATTTTGTGTTGTAAATGGTTCAGGAATAATTACAAATTTATTTTATTTTAACAGCACTGTTCACAGTGAACAAGGCAATGATTAGATGAAAAACGAAAATGTTGGTTAAGCACATTGTACAGAGTTCTAGAAGAGTAGAAAGCACACATTTTTATGCACAACTTCAGGAAGGTAGTTTATCTCCCAGTGTGAGCATTGCTGAATCATACAGTTGAGTAAATTTCAACAACTGCTGCAAAAACTTCAGTGTAGCCAAATGTGAGCTGTTTGTTCAGTGTGAGAAGTGCCCCCAATAGTCTACTTAAAGAGCAGATAGAAAACTAGGTGCTTCAGTATACATTTCGCTGTTTCTTTAATGCATACCTCACATTTTTCAGTCAGCTTTGTTATGATTGTTTTTATGAAAATGTTTTTTTTTTTCCTTTCCTTATGTTGCCCTACCATCTAACCTCATATGAACATCTTAGCCTTAAAGAACCACACTCCCTCAGTCAACATACTAGTTCACCTTCCCAAAACACATTCCAACCATTCTCAAACATCATTTCCTCTCCAAGCTACCTTCTTGCAAAGTTTCACAGAAAGTTCCACATTTCTTACAGTAATCAGGTTAACAGAAAATCCTTACACTTCCTCACCAAACCCTCTGACCTGTTAAAAAGACTATTTTCTCCCTTCTAGCAGGTGACATTCATCCCAACTCTGGTCCAAACAACACTGCTATTCTAAACCCCCTCTGTCTCCCTCCTTCTTGCTCATACTTACCCTCCAAACCCCCTAACTTTCTCTCTCTATAGCTCACCTTAACATCCGCAGCATTAATAATAAAATTGCCCACCTCCATGCACTGCTAGACATACACTCTTTCGACATCCTTTGCCTGAATGAAACCTGGCTCAAACCAGCAACCGTAGACAGTGAGATTACTCCCCCTGGCTACAACATCTACAGACTAGACCGTATAGCCAAAAAGGGTTGTGAGATAGCTATTCTTTACAAAACAGGTATGCAAATTACTGTCATACATGAAAAACCTCCTCCTATAAGTAATGCCCGAAATCCTTATCTCCAAACTGCAGCTTAATACACACAAATCCATCTATATAATCTGCAGCTACTTTCCCCTGGAAATATCAGTTCCCTAGTAGAGATCCTTAGTTGGCTTTCTATTCAATTCCCACAAGAAACCGTAGTCCTGGGCGATGTCAATGTACACTGGAAAGTCTGTACCTCAGTAGACCCTCCCATCCTCTTAAATCTTCACGTTTTTTCACAAACCATTCAAACCCCAACCAGAACTAACAAAACTAACAACAAAGAAAGCATATTGAACTGGATTCTGATAGTCACCACCAAACCTATACAGTAGGGACATTACCTGATGATTTAAGTGACCACACTCTTACTTACCTAATCAGACATAAAACTACTACCCCTAACCTAACTAAATACAAAATGGTCAGATCAAATAAAAACTTTAACCCTGAAAGCTTCCTTACAGAACTAAATGCTTGCAACTGGTCTCCACTTAAACAACTGCCACTGGATGATGCTGTAGCTTACTTCAACTCCAAGTTCCTTTCTGTTCTAGACTCTCATGCTCCCTTAAGATCCATTAGAATTGGCTCAAAACCTGCCCCTTGGTTTTCAAAAGATACAAGGCGTAAAATTATCCTGAAAAATAAACTATGGACCAATTTCGTAGCACTAAAGATCCCTCTGACCAACTTAACTTTAGACAAATAAGAAACTCCACTAAAAAAGCTGTATTGCTAGATAAAAGAAACTACTACTGTCATTTACAACAAGGTAACCAACAAAATCCAGAAAAGTTCTGGGCAGGTATAAATACTCTCTTAAAGCCTGGCCACTGTGACACCCCATGCCCCTTAGGCACTTCCCAGAACAACCCAAAACAAACTGCTGATGCCTTCAATACCTTCTTTTCTGAAACTGTCCAGTCTCTAGCTAATCAACTAGCCCCCAATATCTCCTCTCAGTCCTCCTCCTCTAAGACCTCTATTCCCACTTTTCAACTGCACCCTGTACCCACATCACTTATCTGTTCTCTTCTCCACGAACTTAAAACCTCTTCTCCTTCTGCTGACCTTCTACAGGCTCAGTATCTAAAAATTGCAGCCAAACCATTAGCCTATCCCATTTCCATTCTGATTAACAGAACCTTTGTTGAAGGCTACATTCCTTCACTCTGGAAAATTTCACATATCATTCCCCTTCATAAAGGTGGGATCTCAACAGAACTCTCAAATTACTGTCCCATAGCCTTACTCTCCCCCCTAGCTAAATTCATGGAAAAATGCATCCAATAACAACTTCTTTAAACACCTGTTAAATTACAACCTGCTAGCGGACTGTCAACATGGCTTCAGGCCTTTCCACAGCACCACTTCAGCCCTCCTTTCCTTTACTGACTGCATCAACAAAAACCGGAACAATAACATACTTACCTCTGCTCTCTTTATTGACCTTTCCAAAGCCTTCGATATGGTCAGTCACCATATACTGTTAAACTTGAAGCTTTTGCTCTCAACTCCAGTGCTATAAAGTGGTTCGAGTCATATCTTCATAACAGAAAAAACGCAATACTCTGGCAAAACAACTTATCCAACCTCCTACCCATTACCCTTAGAGTCCCCAAGGCTCAATACTTTAGCCCCCTTCTGTTTTCTATTTTTATTAATGATCTACATACCAGTATTTCCTCTGCAACCTGTATACAATATGCTGATGATTCTACTTTGAATTGTTCTGCCTCATCCACCTCCAAACTGCACTCTGTCACCCAACAGACTTTCCAAAATGTTGAAACATGGTTCCTAAAACAATGCTTAATCTTAAACCCCAAGAAAACCAAACTGTTACTTTTCTCCAGCACCCGTAAATCCTCACCGCTCAACTTCTCTGTCTTGTCTAGTAATGGCACCAGCATATCACCTGACCCTACCACCAGGCTCCTCGGAGTAGAGATAGACAACAACATATTCTTTGATTCTCACATTAACAACACTATAAAATCAGTTAACAGAAAACTAGGCTCCCTGTTTAGAATTAAACCATTTCTTACACTACGTGCCAGAACCTCCATTGCCCATTCCCATCTGATTTCTACCCTCCTTTACGCCTCCCCTATTTACACATATTTGTCCAAAACTAACCTCACCAAACTGTCTGTCGCCTATGATAGTATTGCCAGATTTGCCTCTGGCTCCACCTTTAGAAACTCGCCACTGCTTAAACTTAAAGTAATTTGGGATGGCTTGAGCTGCAAAATCTGATCCTATTCTCTCCTTAACCCATAAAATTCTCTACAAACCTACCAAAACCCCTATACTTACTACCCTTATTACAACCTCAAAAGCCTACATTCTTCTAACAAACATCTTATATCAACATGTAAATCCATCAACTTGGCAGGCAACTCCTTGTTCTCTAACTCAATAGGAAAAGCCTGGAACTCCCTTCCTGCCAACCTCACTACTATCTCCTCTCCTCCCAGTTTCAAATCCCAACTCACCTCATAACTCACTGGCTGTGCCCCTGTACTAACCCTGACTAGCTTGCTATTTGCTCCTAGTACTCTCATTTATCATGCATACAAACCTTTACTAAAACTTACTTTTCTCTTATCATGCTCAATTTGAAGTCCCTCTATTGGTAATTAATTGCTTATTGTTGCCACTGTAAAAATATGCTAATGCTATTATTTTTCTCTGACCTATATTTGTAACTATGTTTATTAATGTTTTATTAATGTTTTCACTTGGAGCTTTTTTCAAGTGAAAACATTAATAAAACATTAATAAAAATAGTTACAAATATAGGTCAGAGAAAAATAATAGCATTTTATTAATGTTTTCACTTGGAGCTTTTTTCCCCACGGTGGTGGTGCTGCTGTAGCGTTGTCGCCTCACAGTAAGATGCCGTCCGGTTCGATTCTCAGCTAGAACGTCTTCTGCATGGAGACATGCATGAATGGGCATACCTTCGTTGAAGGTTGTGCGTCAGGGCTGGCAACTCAGTACGTAAAAATTAACTGCCAGTCATTAGCGGACCGGAGTTCTGCTGTGGTGACCCCTAACTGGGAAAAGCCGAAAGAGACAGCAACAGCAACTTGGAGCTTTTTTCCCCAGGCCTCTGCTGAAAATGGATATATATCCAGTTGGACCAGCCCGGACAACAAATGTAAAATAAAATAAAAATTAATATGTAAGGAGTTAAAATATCTTATGCAAAACATACAAACAGTAGTTACCAAACTTTCTAGGTCACACAGATGAATGTTTCATTTTGAAGCACATAAGACAGGTCACTCACTTGTCTCCTTCAGCCTCAGTAAATTTGTTGAAGCAGTCCAGCATGTGTCAGGATACCAAGAGAATTTTTATTTGTATAACAGCATTTAGCTTCCCAGAACATATTTCTACTTGTGCTTTGTATTGCTGTAATTTCCAATTAGTTTAACAAGCTCATTGCTGTATTTTCCTTTTGCTTCTCTTCCCTGCTTTTTTTCTGCCTAGCGAATCAGACAGTATCCTTTCTAAATGGTCCCTGAAGTTATCAGCTTCCTTATTATAAGGAGTGGCTGTTAACCTGTTGAAGAGGGGTATGTAGACTACACCTAGTCCCCTGACTCCCTCTTTGATTACTACTCATAGTTCCTTTTTTATTTACCTATTTTTTGTCATTTGTCCTTTTTCTATTTATTTTACTATTTTTAACTATGATTTACCTTTTATTTCATTTATGCCTTCTAATATATTTGCTGCCCCCCTCCCTCAACATGCCCATTAAGAAGTTTTCCTTTTTGGATGTATCCTTCCTTCACATGATAATTTTTTCATTGTGCGTCTTGTTTGCAGCTTATGCACTTCCTTTTAGCGTTTAAAGTTCTGAGCAATGCCTCCTTTAGACTACTCCCTGATCTGGTGGTAACTCATGTTTTGCTGAAGCTGCCTACTGGAGGTGGAGATCACTACTCATTATTGAAAACATTAGTTAGTGGATGCACCCACAAAAATTCTCTACCCTCTCCTCCTGCTGTATAAATTTGGGGACGCTAGAGTGCCTTTCTAAGTAGATTGGTTCTCTCTCCCCATTGGGAATGATGTGTGGTCCTTGCTTGTACATGCTCCTGTAGTGTTTTTGTACTTGGATTTTGTAATGAAATATTTTTAGCAGTTTTTGTGGTTTTTGTTGTTGAGGTAGTGTTCCCTTTGGAATTCTTGTTGCATTATGCTATTACTTTTTTTTTGGGGGGGGGGTGCCCTTTTGTTTGTTTCCATGTTGAGCCTCCCTGTTCTACAACTGTGGGTCAAAAGTTTCCCAGATCTCCTACAGGGAGAAAGTCCCGCAACAAAACAGAGATTTTAGTGTCCATTTTGCTTAAGGGCGAGGCATAAGGAAGATCAGGGTAGTCTTTACAAGGGGTTTATGCCTTCCACTTGTTAACATTATGGGAAAAGGCTTAATCTGCATTTGAATAAACAAGATGTTGCAGCCTAGAATATGAAAGGCAGGATGACAAAAGGTCACAACTTTTTAAACTTTAATATGTTTTAGAAAACTGTATCTGCAAAGTGCACATGAACTACTGTTAAACCACTGCCAAAGCAATTCACATAATTCAATGTCCAAAGTATTTCTTGTTAGCTGTGGCATTGCGGCATATAAGGATGATGTCCTGAATATGACCCCAATGACTCAGATGTGATTAGTGAGCCTAGGTGCTGGAAGGAACACAGCAAGGGGTTTGGGAGTGAGTGGTGGTGGGGAGAAGGGAGGTAGTATAGCTGCTGCACCACTGACCCCTACATGAATGTAGAAGTGTTGTGAGTAGTTGATAGACCAAGGATGCTGTGCTGCAGAGAGGCTGGGAGAATTGTTTCATCTGTGGGAACACACAAGGGCACCTTCCATGCAGTAGCATTCAATATAATCTTAAGTAGCCCCAGTGCTGACAATTAAATTTAAAGCTTCATCCTCTGATCCTGTGTTTGCTTCATTATCACAGTGTGGTACAATGCTTGCATTACTGATGCCATTGCTTCCATCCAGTGGCCTTTCTTTAGACTGTGCTCTTCCATCACTCAGGAGCAAGACTTTAAATACTTAAATGTCTCCTGATATTGCTGCCTCCTTCTCTCCTGTAGAGAGCACTGTATTCTATTTTGGGAGATAACAATTATCTCTGATGTGGAGGTTCCAATTTTCATCACAGAACATTTCACATTTAGTGCACATTGAGAAAGCAGCTACTTGAAGCCTCTGCAGAGCTGGGTTAATAGTCAATGGCCCCCGTGGATCTGTAGGACTGAAAACTCTTGTAAAATGTCTGGACAAAATCCCAATGGTGTATAAGCAGAATTTCTCCTGCATGCATCCTTAAGCTCAAAACTTACTCCAGGGCTCAGTATGCACCATAATTAATGCCAAAAGAAAGCAGGGTCCTGGATATGTCTGTGAAAAAGGTTCATGGCTCTTCAAGCCTGGCATTCAGAATAAGATTGACAGCTTTATATCATAATGCGCTGTGGCAATATTGTCTGGCAGATTGAAGTTGTGGATACAGAGATGTAGATTGAAGCCATAAAAGGGAGAAAAGGGAGAATTTTTACAAGGTATATGCAGGCAACTTCTGGGGTAGGTAAGTCTGCAAATCAAATGCAAGAATGATGCCATGTGGTACTTCTAATAGGGCATTTCTACGTGTAACATAATTAGAAGGTATGTATGGGATATCTATTTCTAGCCTTTGTGCTTGTTGACCATCAAGCCTCTGCCCATTCATTCTCTGATGAGAGCACTCCATGGCATGGTTGTCACTCGGGCAGCCATGAGGGGTTGTTTCTATTGTGACCCTAATGCCATCCATGGTGGCTAACATGGACACCTGTGTCACCGCAAGTGTTGTGCCATCTCTATATTTTGTGTGTACTGGCTTTCTCACATAAACACACATGCATCATAATGTTTATCATTACCAGTTTGGGATAACCAAGCCACTATCCCCAGGTCCTACGTCCATTGGTTGCTTGCAGGCCTACGCTTGTACAGATGCAAACTAGCCACTTGGGTGACCACCAGTTCCTCCCTCCCCTGGATGGACAAGCTAGTGTAAGTTGCTTACTCCCACTAATCAAATTCTGCTTATCTGGGTATGGTTGGGATTTTCTTCCTGTATGCCCTTCAACTAGGCTAAAAGGGCAGTTGTTTACTCTCCTCTGTGGAGATGGAGTTAGTTTGGTTTCCTCCTGTTAGGGAAAATTATGAAACTAAAAAAAGGATTGCTCTATCTGTTATGGGTTTAACTCTAGAGCCCTAGTAAAGAGAAAAAAATAATTTGATATTGAAAGGGCTTCTACCTTATTTTGGAGAGGCTTTATCTGGGACTATGTCCCCCCAAAAATGTGAAAGATCTAAATCCTCTGTGAGCCCTTTCTACCTCTTACTCTAAGGCTTTGGAGCAACCAAGAAAAAGACAACTTCCTGATCCTACTTCTCCTTCGGATCTTAAAGGGAAAAAGACTGAGTTTTTGGATCTGACCTCATCCTCTGATGAGAAGTCTTCAAAACCGGGATTTGTTGGATTCAGCCTGCTCATCGGATCTAAAACTAAAGAAAAAGACAGATCAGACTACTTCAGATCTGATGCATAAGCCAATTGATCCAGCTTACTTCATCCACTGTTGTTTACCTTCCAAGAACTTCCCCTTCAGTTGATCCTGTTCCCTCCAGGATACCCTCTCCCTTTTTAAGAGAGACCCCAGTCCCCTTTGGGATTTTCCTGTCTTTCTTCCAGAAGCCTAACTGAAGATGTGAGAGTGGAGAGAAGAATTCTCTTGGAGCAGAGTCTAATTGGTGCCCCTTTGGGTCCTACCCTTTCGGGTCAAGAGGTCCAATCTTCTGTCACACCCCACTTCCAGTTCCTCCTCTGACTCATTCCAGTATCTGAGTTCTTGAATCCAAGCCATACAGCTCCGTCTGACTTGGATCCAAGGATACTATTATCCTCTGATCCGAAGTTTGCTCTGAACACTTTTGTTCAGTCTGATCCAGAGAACTCGCAGAGCTGAGGCGTCCCTGTCAGAACCAAGGTGTTGAAGTCAACTCTGAAGTTGTTTGAGCCATCTCTTCACCTTAGAGCCTTGGCATGGGTTAGCTGAGCTCCAGCTTCTGCCTCAGGGGATTGTTCTCGGAGCAGGGAGGGACAGCGATCCAAAAGCTGGCCTTTTTTGATCCAACGTCCTTTACCTGTCTGAGGAGGTCTGCCTTTTCAGGCTATGGAGAGAACACGGTCTGTCTCAGCTACACAGATGGTTTCTACCCCCCCCCCCCCAAGGATCCACAGTCTATAACCTTGACATCTCTACGCTCTGAGTCTCAACCCTCTCTTCCACAGGGACAGCCAGTATTGAAACTCCATATCCCAACTTCATCTGATACCTTCAAACTAAGAACCAAACGGGAATGCTACTAAAATGAAGCTGAGGCAAAATAATAAAAACACAACTGATTTATTAGAAAGATTAAGCATTTTTGTCCAGTATGTAACAAAAGACGTCTTCAGAAGCTATCACAATCAAGTACTAGCTCATTTAAATAACCCACTCAAATATCACATGACCACACTAAAACCAATAAAATACAGTCTAAAAACGCATTCAAGAAAATCATTATAAAAAAATTAATATTTGCATTAACAAAATACTGCAGTATAATTAAAACAAATATAAATACACAACATTTGAACATATAACAAATACAGTTTTAACACACTATTTATTGAACATTGTTAATTTGAGCCTAATTTGTCATCTCAACTCCCTAGGTTCTAAAAGCTCCTCCCATGGGTCCCCTCTACTACTCTTTGGAACCATGCTCACTCGTGTGAGTAGGAAATTGCATAATATGTTTTGCTAGGGCATTATTCAGATTATTATTCCTAATATCTAAATTATGTTCATAAATTTGATCCATAATCTGTCTTTGTTTTCCCTATATAAAACCATTTGCAGTGTGTGCACAAAGCCCCATAAATTACACTAATAGTACAATTAACATACTGTAGCCTCACTGTCACATTTTTAATTTTAACCACTTCTCTAAGATGTTTGCATTGTGGGCAGCAACCACATTTAAACATACTAGGTCTCTTATTAGTATAGATATTTATTCCATTATCTGGCATGTCAGAAAAGTGTTAAAATGACTTAGCTTTCCTATAAACCACGACAGGGGCTTCCCCTGTAATAGCCGTAACATTCTCAAAACAGAAAACAAAAGTTGCAGTTCTTTTTATGGATTTTACAAATATTTTCATGTTCGCTGTTATAAGTCATAACAAATGTCTTTGAAAAGGCAGAATTGCTGGAATCGATCTGTCTTGAAACGATCACATAATCAGGGTTTCTCATTGGAGGTTTATAATCCTCACTTTTTCTTTTTTAAATTCTTTCCATACATCCTTAATCGAAATAACCAGGTAGCCAAGTCGGAACATTTCATCCAACTTGTATCCTTCCTCCATAAAAGTTTCATCCTCTGACATTATTCGAGCCACTCTAACCTACTGCCCCGTGTACAATGGCTTTTTTCTGATTCTCTGGGTGGCAACTTGAATAATGGAGTAAACTATCTGAATAAGTGGGTTTCCTGAAATATAATACTACATAGTCTTCTATTCTCATCATCCTTATTTACAAACACATCTAAATAACTTATTCCATTAAGGCTGTAAGAAAATTTGAATTTCAAATAAGTTATCATATTTAAATATAACATAAAAGCCTCAATTTCTATAGTAGACCCCCTCCAAATAAAAATGTCATCCAAAAATATCATATAGAGGACCAAGGGGGAGGGTCAAACGCATTTAAATAATGATTTTCTTACCCACTGCAGGTGGATTATATTCGCAAAGACGGGGGCATAAGATGCCCCCATCACAATCACCTTCTTCTTGTAGGTAATATTTCCCATTTAAAAAGTTATTTTTCAATACTGCCTCCATAAACATATCCAAAATATTCATATCGTCATTACTTAAATCAGTACACAGTATAAAGTCATGAAACCACTCTAAGCCAAAGTCATGGGGTATTGCAGTAAGTAAATCTACCACATCAGTGGTCAAAAAAAAAAAAAAAAACATTTCATCACTACATTGCACTTTTCCCAACTTTATTAAAAAGTCCCACAAATTTTTGCAAAGGTGTTCAAACTTCCTGAGATATCCCTTAAGCTTTAAATCAATTTACTTTGCCATGGGATGTATTTTTGTTTTTCCCCCATCCACTTTTGGCCTCATTTTTATGAAGTTTGGGAATCCCAAGTAACTTAGGCATAACAGGATATTTAATGTCCAAAAATTAAAATAATTCAGACATAATATGAAATTGCGTAACCATGTCCTCTAAATTATCAATATATTTATAAGCTATATTCACTGCATTAACAGAAGTGGCTTCGTAAAAAGTTTGCCTTTTTGGATCCAAGGTCCTTTCCCTCTCTAGGGAAGTCTGCCTTTGAGGCTATGGAGAGAACTTTGTCTATCTCAGCTACACAGACTCTTCCTAGCCCCTCAGATTCTCAGTCTACAGCCTTGACATTTCTGCCCTTGGAGTCTCAACCCTCCTTTCCACAGGGACAGCCAGTACTGAAACTTCAGACTTCCCAACTGGGTATCCCAACTTCTTCTGATACCTTCCCAGGGCATCACACTGAGGAGGTCTGTAGGAAGATGATGTGCAAGAGAAAGCACTTAGACTCCCCAGAGGAGTCTGTCACAGAAGATGTCAACTTTGATGATGGTGAAGGGTCCCCACAGTCACCTCCTTAGGATGTCTCATTTGGAGACTTCCTTGAAATCTTAAAACAAAGAGATGGCTGGCGGTCCAGCAACCCTTTGTTTAAGGAGTCTGTATTCCTGGAGGCTTTCAGTACTTGCTTGTCTACCTCCTGGGTGACTCCGCCCACTGAGCTCATTGAGTTGATCTCACTGTGGGGATGGAAGGATCCTGACACAAGTGAACCAATACCTCAAGGACCTGACAAAATTATGGCGCCAACAGAGGACAAGCAATTTCCGGGAAAAGGAATTCTTGTTGACGTCAATTAGGCGGCCACTAGAAAGGAACTTAAGGAGAGTTCCATTGTTCATCCCCCCAACAAGAAGTCTAAGGTGATAGGTTTGGGAAGGCATGTCTATGCTTCAGCGACCTTTGCTTTAAGGTCACTGAATTATTTGGTACATTTCACAAGGTTACAGAGGGATTTGATTAAGGAACTTTCAAATGCCCTCTCAGGATCCATTTCTGAGGAAGTATAATAGTCTGTTACTTCTTAGTTGGCTACACTGATATCTATTTCTAGTTCGTCCATGAGGCTCATTTTGCATATAGCTGAAAGAACTTCAAGGGCAGCGGGTTCAGGCCTTTCCATCAGGAGGCATGCCAGGATGTGTTTACGTGATTTTCCAGAGCCCTTCAAGTCTTCTTCAGTGCTCCTTTTGATGGCACGTCTTTGTTTTGCCTGAAAGTAAAAGACACATTATTCATGTGTGAGAAAGACAGCAAGACCCTGTCTGCTGTGGATGTACATTTTTCGACACGTAAAAGAACCTTTTCCAGGAATCAATGTGGTAGTCTAAAGATGTGGTTCAAAAAATTCCAGGGACCTTTCCAGGACACGTGGAAGAAGCTCCCACAGGGTTAGAGGCAGGAACTCTAATGGGAGATGCCTCTCCCTTAGCAGAGGTTGCCCCCCAAAACCAGGGATCCGGAGATTCATTCTTTGACAGACTATTCCAGTGCTCCGGAAAGGAGGCCCGATTGCCCTCCTCTGAAGGCAATCTGGGATTGGCTATCCCTGCACCAGAGAAATAACAGATACTTGGGTGCAGGGGATTATTTACATAGGTTATGCAGTACCATTTTCTTTCCTTTTCTCATTTCAAGAAAAATCCTTGATGTTCCACCCTGTCAGAGGGAACAAGCAGCAATTCAAAAAGCTGCTAGAAAAAAGTCATCCAAGCCAGACCAGCAAGATTCCGGAACTTGTTCAGGATTCTTTTTGGTGCCAAAGAAAACTGGGGACTGGAGACCAATTTTTGATCTCAGCAACTGGAACTAGTCAGTTCAGTGCACCAAGTTCAGGATGGTCACTCTTCAGTCCATTCTCCCTTTCTTGGGCAAGAATGACTGGATATGCTCAGTAGACCTTCAGGAATGCATACTATCACATAAAGATGAACAGGCAATCCTGAAGGTATTTACACTTCTGGCTGGGAGACGGTCATTACCAGTTGAGAGTTCTGCCCTTTGGTCTCACCACAGTCCCCAGACTATTTACTAAATGTATGGCAGTAGCAGCAGCTCACTTGAGACTGCAAGGATTCTGGGTATTTCCATATCTAGACAACTGGCTCATTACTGCCCCGACCAGGCATCAATTAACAAGGGCAAGAGATCAAGTTCTCCAGACATGTTATCATCTGGAGATAACCATAAAGTACGAGAAGTGTCTTTTTTTTTTGTTAAACACCTTTATTGAATTATCACTTGTGACATAGGCACATTTACATTTATATAAAAGTAATCAAATTGTATTAATTTAAAATTAACAAGCATTATGCTTCACATGTATTGCTATAGATCATATAACCTAAGCAATGTTACGTAGATTATGCAGTTCTTGCCCTTTTTGTTTTAAACGAGAAACATCTTTATTAAACCATCCCTTATGACATAAGCAATCATACATTTATATAGATGAAAACATACCTCAACGACACAATCCTAGTTGCAAGTATTTTACATCACAAACCATACCGACACACTCTCAGTTGCAAACATTGTACATTACTTATAATCTACCTAATCATTTCCAGTCAAACATTGCATAGTTCATTTAACTCCTGCCTTCTTATAAACCTCATTCCTCCCCTGTATGAATATGTACAATTCCCATTTTTTCCTATGTAGTTTGCTCCTACCTTTTTCTAAAGACCTCAGTTTCAGTAGTTTTTTTCTCGCTTACTTTATTCATTACTTCTAGTATAGTTGCTTTAGGTTTTGATTTTCATTTTCTACTAATTGTTTTTTTGGCAGCCACCATAATTAGAGACAGCAAGGCCTTATGTCTAGGCAATTCTGATTCTGAATAATAGCTCAGAAAAATCATCTCAGTCATCACACCAGTCTGCCCACCCAGCATCACAGACAGTGCATCCCGCAGGGAATCCTTAGTCCACCAACTCACTGCACTCCCGGAAAGTATGTTCCCAAGTACCTCTTTCTTCCCTGTCACACCGCCAACATTTACTATCTACCTGAGGAAAAATTCTCTGAAGTCTACTTGGGGTGTAACACCATCTATGTAAACATTTACAAGCAAAAATACTAAATTTGTTCCATGTTTGGGAGACATACATATATCCTTCCATTGTTTCTTTGTGAACAGTCTCTCTTTCCAATCCTTTCTAACCTCCTCTGATTGATTCTTATAGTTATGCAATATTTTATCTGATGTAAATCTTTATTCATTCCTTACTAATACAAATTCAGTTCCGTCCCTGGAACTGACCCTGCAGTTTCCAAGCTCGCGCTAGCCAAAAACTTTCAGCTAAGACTTACCCATAATGCCCCTGTCATAGTCTCTCCAGATCTCGTTTGCCACATTCCTAGTCAGTCATGCCTAGCCTCTCTCTCTCAAAGCTAAGTGGAGATTTGTGTAGTTTTCTCTCAAAACTTTGTCGTTTTTGATCAGTTGAGCATTTTCTCCCTATTGTCTGTAACCTGTTTCTATTTCCTACCTTCTACCTTTGGTAGTTAACCCTTTACCATCATTGGTACTGTTCCTCTCTCCTGCCTTTGGTAGGCCCTCCTTTACCACTTGTGATATTCTTAGATACCATTGTTGGTATTCTCTCCTTTCCTCCTTTATCTTCCAAAAAAAAAAAAATTAATAACTCCCTTTTTCTTTTCCCTTGTTGTTTCCTTCAGAATATCTCTTTGCTGTCAGTACTGTATCAGACAAAGTTAAGTTGGGGTTTAAACAGTGCATGTGTGGGCGAAAGATGGCCAACTCCGATGGCCATGCGCACTGCGTTTACTGTTTGGGCGTGGACCATATAAATGCTGCTTGTAAGATCTGCTCTAGTTTTAGCAATCACACTCTAGCAGAGCGTAAAAACATGTTAGTTGTGAAAGGTTTAGTCAGAATGCCTTTTTCGGAGGCTATCTCTGGGTCGGAGGTCTCACCACCTCCTAAGACCAAGAAATACAAGGAAAAATGGAGTCACTCGGTCCCTGCATCCCCGAAAGTTACGGAACAGAGTTGGCACTGAGCTTCTCAGGTGCCTTTGAGGCAGACCTCTTTGGCACCAGGCCCTGTGTCTTCCCCCTCGGTACAGTCTCTGCTGACTCCTATTTCGGTTCCAGCTTCGACACCATCAGCGTAGGTGCCGTCCTTGGTTCCGACACCGGCTTTGACAGCCATACCTGCTTCGGCACCATCCCCAGCCATGGTGCCGGTAGCTTATTTGGCTCCACAGACTATGACCTTGGTTCCTAAGGGTGAACATCTCCCAAGAACCAGATACTCTCCCACGTACGACTCTTTTTCAAGGCACCAGTTTAGTCCCTTTCTTGAAAGACCTGATTCTTCATCAGCAGCCTCCTATAGATCCACCAGGAGCCTTTCTGAACAAGATGTAGTGCGGGTTGTGGACCAGCTTCTGGCAGCTAGGGGATTGCTCACCCTGGATAGACCTTCCATCCCCTTTGGTTCAAAACCCTTCACAGCATACTCACCTGTTCATCCTCCTCTGCCCAGGCCCCGGAGATCTTGGTACCGATGACCACCTTGGTGCACACTGTCTCTGCTCCGACTGCAGAGTTTTCCCTGTCGGCACTGACCTCCCTTGCTGCATCAGCTCAGTTGGAGCTGGTACACTTTTGGAGCAATGTTTGGACTGTTGGCACCTTGGTACCTAGCCATACACCTATTTTTTTCACTGGCATCATCTGTGTCCACTGCTCCATCAGCTTCCAGTCCTCTCGGAGCTCCTCACCTGGAGGCGGGCTCTTCAGGGTAGGGTGTGACCCTATTTCCGAGGTTATCCCTCTCTGTTCCGGGTCCCCATCCCTCTTTGGGCGGGCCTGCTTTCCAGGTGATGGAGAGGGTCCTTGCCTCCACAGGCTTGCAGTCAAGTACAAATGACATCGACACCAGAACCCCCTCTAGCATGCAGCTGTCCCAACCCTATTTTGGGATCCTGGGCACGGCAGCCGCAAGACCTACCTTTGAAGGGATACCTTTCTCCGGAGTCCTCCTCAGACGATCCCACTGGGGAGCCACCCCTGAAGAAACAGTTTAAGAGGAAGCACCTTGATTCCCCTGAGGAATCTGTCACTGAGGACATCGATTGCAATGAGGGAAAAGTGTTCCCACAGTCTCCCCCAAATGATGTCTCATTTGAAGACATTCTCAAAATCCTCAAGCAGCGGGGAGACTGGAAGTCCTCTAACCCTTCTTCTGAGGAATCTGTGTTCTTGCAGGCCTTCCGTGCCCAGCCATCTGCTTCCTGTGTGACTCCACCTGTGGATGAGCTTATTAGGTTGATCGTGTAGCTTGCCTGGAAGGCCCTGGACAACTTAGAACCTGTCCTCTGGAGTCCGGACAAAATTCTATCCACCCTCGAAGACCAGCCGAACTGGTCCAAGCAGTTGACAGTTGATTCCATGGTCGTGGCAGCGGCCACCAAGAGGGAATTGGCAGAAGGTAGTTCCACTGTCCATCTTCCGAACAGGGAGTCTCAGGCCATGGACAGACTAGGGAAGCAGACCTATGCTTCAGTGACCTTTGCCATTCGGTTGCTGAACTATCTGGCACACTTCACTCTCCTCCAAAGAGACTTAATCTCTGAAATGTCTTCCTGTTTGGCGGGGGTCCTGCTTGATAAGGTGAGTGACACTGTCTCCTCGCAGCTAGCTACCCTTGAATCTATCTTGAACTCCTCGATGCATTTGATATCTCACACCACTGAGGGGGCAGCTCGAGCAGCCGCATCAGGAATTGTCATGAGACGTCATGCTTGGATGCGTTTGTGTGATTTCACAGACCCCTTTAAATCTTCCTTTGTCAATGTGCCTGTTGATTAATCTGCACTTTTTGGTCCCAAAGTACGAGGCACACTAGCACGAAGTGAGAAAGACTGAAAGACCTTGTCTGCTGTGGGCATATGTTTTTTCACCCTCCAGAGGTCCTACTCCAGGAACCAGAGGGGAGGAAAATTGTGGTTCGAGAAATCCCAAGGATCTTTTCGTGACACTCATGGTGAGCAATCTCCCCAAGGCAGAGGGGGGGCAACTCATCTGGAAGACACCCATTTCGAGGTAGAGGGGGTCTGCGTAACCAGGGTGCTCGAGATTCCTTCTTTGGACGACCTTACCAGCGCTCCTGAGCAGCAGCCCGATTGCTTCTCTCTGGAAGCAGTCAGGGGTCATTTTTCTCTGCACCTGCCAGCCTGGCAACTTACTACTACCGATGTTTGGGTGCAGAGAGTAATATCCAGAGGTTGCCAGATACCATTCGATTTAAGTCCCAGACCCATCAAACGAATCTCCGATGTACCACCCAATCAGAGGAAGTTAGCAGCCTTAGAAATAGAAAGCTGCTAAGAAAAAGTCATCCAACCAGTCCCACCAGACCAGAGAAGATCCGGGTTTTACTCAAGGTTCTTTTTAGTGCCAAAAAAGACAGGGGACTGGAGACCAATCCTGGATCTCAGCCTATTGAACAAATTTATCAAACCTCACAAATTCTGGATGGTCACGGTGCAGTCCATTCTCCCCTTTCTAGAGAAGGACAACTGGATGTGCTCTATGGACCTCCAGGACATGTATTACCACATAAAGATGGATCAGCGCTCCCGGAGATTTCTTCGCTTCCGGCTGGGAGCCAATCACTACCAGTTCAGGGCACTGCCATTCGGTCTCTCGACAGCCCCTGCGAGTGTTCACCAAATGTATGGCAGTTGTAGTAGCTCGTCTTCGACTACAAGGATTCCAGGTGTTTCCATATCTAGACGATTGGCTGTCTATCGCCTCGACCAGGAATCTTCTAACCCACAGCCTCTCTTAACACTCAAGGCCTCGCTCTCCGCTTGGAGATTGCGATCAACAAGGACAAATCTCAAATGTTCCCAATAAAAACACTGGAATTCATTGGAGCGGTCTTTGACACAACATCCTGTTAAGCTTCCCTCCCTCCTCACAGGCTTTCGAAAATAAGACACCAAATCCAAGCTCTTCTTCCACAGACCTTTATACCAGCACGTCTTTTACTGCAACTCTTAGGCTCCATGGCAGCTGCCATTACCCTAGTACCAGTGGCGAGGTTGCACATGAGAATACTACAGTGGCTCCTTTCTTCACAATGGTCGATCTTAACTCATCCACTCGACCACATGATATGTCTTACAAACCTTTGCAAGAAAGAAATGCTGTGGTGGATGAAGCCAGAATCGAATCTTTGGTGTCGACCATTCTGTCTCTCAGTCAAGGGCCACAGTGACCACAGACACTTCCCTGTTAGGGTGGAGGGGGGCATTTCCAGGGAAAGACTGTCCAAGGCACCTGGTCCCCCATGGAGGTCAATTTGCAGATAAATGTTCTGGAACTGAGGGCAGTTCTCTCAGCCTTGCAAACGTTCCATACATCACTCCCTTCTTGGGACCATTGCAATTCAATCAGACAACATGTCAGTCATCTAGTATATCAACAAGCAAGGCAGAACCAGGTCTTACCCCCTGTGTCGGGAAGCCACGAGGATTTGGCACTGGGCGATAGCTTCCAACCGCTTTCTTATAGCAACGCATATTCCTGGGAGTTACAACCTTATTGCGGACAATCTGAGTAGGAACATCCTGATGCCTCACGAGTGGTCCCTCAATCCTGTAATAGTGGATCGGATATTCTGCCACTGGGGCAGGCCTTGCTGCGATCTGTTTGCTTCTCCTTTAAACAACAAACGCAGAAACTACTTTGCCCTGATCTCCCCTCAGGGGGAATCACCAAGGGAAACACTAACACATGATTGGCTCCCGGGTCTACTGTATGCCTTTCCTCCATTTCCCCTCATCCCGAAATTCCTCCAGAAAGCTCAAAGGTTGGGAAGCAAGGTGATCCTCATTGCCCCTAATTGGTTCCGTCTCGTCTGGTTACCTTTCCTATGGCCTCATCTGATTCACAGCCCGTGAATCCTGGATCAATCTCAAGGTCTGCTGTCTAATACTCAGGGATTGATTCACCCCAATCTCCACAGCCTCAAGCTCACAGCTTGGTTCCTCCACTTCCAATGATTGCCAGGCTGCCTGATATCTCATCTCCCGTTCGTGAGATTCTTCAGGCTTCAAACCAACCTTCCACCAGGAAAATTTATTCTAGTAAATGGACTAAGTTCTCGACTTGGGCCAAAGATCAGAATATAGACCCCTTTCTCTATGCCTATTCAAAAGATCCTACAATACCGGGCGACTCTTGTACATGCAGGAGCCTCAGCTTTGACAATCAGTGTGCATTTAGCAGCTATCACAAATTTTTGTAATGGATTTGATAATTCTTCTGTCACACCATCTGTGTAAAACCTTTTTGAAAGGAGTATTACACGTTAAGCCTCCTATCAAGCCTCCCCCATAGAACCTTGGGACTTGACCTTGGTTCTTAAGTCATTAACAAGCCCTCCTTTCGAGCCTTTTGATTCTTATGATATAAAATTTTTATCATGGAAGACTCTACTTCTAGTAGCACTTACCTCAGTGAGAAGAGTATCTGAGTTGCAGGCCACGAGTGTCAAGAGACCTTATTTGAACTTCCACAGGGATAGAGTGTCCCTTCATACTGACTCTTCCTTCTTGCCAAGGTCATTACTGGATTTTCCACTAACCTATCTATTGATCTGCCGGTTTTCTTCCCTCAACATTCAAACAGAGGGGAGTATCTTTTGCACACCCTTGATGTTCATAGGCAGCTTCGTTATTATTTGGACAGGACTAAATCTTTCAGGAAAATGGATCAATTGTTTGTGCCCTTTGCAAGACCCAGATTGGGTAAACCTGTCTCCAAAGTGAATCTATCCTCCTGGCTTAGAAACATCATTACCTTTATCAACCATCAGAATAAGCTATCCTAATCTTCCAGAATAAAGGCTCATTGTACCTGATCGATGGCTGCTTCTGTGGCTTTTCATTCCAGAGCCTCTATGGATGATATTTGCGCAGCAGCCACTTTGGCAAGACCTCGGACCTTTATCACTCATTACAAATTGGATTTGGCCTCCAGGGGACAAGCATCGTTTGGTTCTATGGTGTCCAGGAATATCCTTCCTTAGGGCCACCCAGAACTCAAGTAGCTGGGGACTCGGTCCTATCAGTAAGGAATGAATAAAGATTTACAACATCAGATAAAGAAGTTATGTCTTAACATAACGTTCCATCTGTGTTGTAGATCTTTATTCATTCATTACTTCCCGCCCTCCTTCCCCCTGCATGGACTCCTGGTGGACTTTAGGAACTCCTGGTTAAGGTATTTGCTCAGACAGAGCCTCCTACTATTTCTCTTACTATCCCTATAATATAGGGGTGGGTAAACTTGATCTGGAGAGACTGAGAGGGGCATTATGGGTAGGTTTTAGCTGAGAGTTTTTGGTTGGCATGAGCTTGGAAACGGCCATGTCGGTTCCGAGGACGGAACCGAAGTCCTATCAGTAATGAATGCATAAAGATCTACAACACAGATGGAACGTTATGGTAAGACATAATTTTTTTAATATGCTCTACTAATTATTCCTTTTTTTAATGGCAGCTTCTGTTCAAGATTCTACTAAAACCTCTACCAGTGCTGGTCTTTCATTTAGGAACCCCCTGTTTCTTTCTCTTTGCGTTATACTCTGATATCAATCCTTGATATGGAAGGCACTCTCTCAACTGCAGTCCAAATAAATTCTTGGCATCTTCCCATTCTATCATCTTGCCTTCTCTAGTTATTTGCTCCCAATACCTTGGTTCCTTTGCCAGTTTTCTCCAATAAATTTCAGCCCCATCTTGCCTATTTTCTATATCCCCTGCTGTCATCCATATCAGCAGAATCTCCTTTCTCTATTCCCGTGTTGGCTTAGTTCTTAGAGTATTTTGTGATACTTTATGGATATAATATTCTGTATGATTATTGTTATTCTCCTTAAAGGCCTGCATCGTAAATCCCAGTTTCTCCTTGTTTTTGACCTTCCCCCTGTTTAAACATATCACCCCTTTCCACTTTGAATTATAGTTGTATGTTTGTGCTATGTATAGGAGCCTTAGCTGTATAGCTGTGAAATACCCCTTCAAATTAGGTAATCCCAATCCTCCCTGTTCTTCTGGAAGAATCAGCTTTCCCCTCCCAGATAAAGTCCTTCAGCTCTTTATTAATTGCTATCCACAACTTTTCCTCTGGTTGATAAAAAATATGCCTGACCTGCATGTAAGACTAAAGGGGCTAAAACAGTTTAACTGCTTGTATCTTATTATCCATATCCATATCCATATGACAAAGCTTCCATTTTCTCAGTGTTTGTATGATCTTTGGTTTAGTCTCTTCCCAGATATCCTTAGCTGCAACACCAGAATCATTGTAATCCATATTCCTAACTACTTAATTTTATCATGTCCTCATAAATAAGGACATTGCTGAACCAATTTGTGTGTGGGTACATCATTTACCTTTATTGCCTTTGTTTTGGCTTCATTAATTTTGTATCCTGAAAAGATTTTAAACTGTCTCAAAATGTTCCAACAACACTGTAATGTTTATTTCTGCTTCTGTCAGATGTAAAATATCATCTGCAAATAGAGCCAGCTTTTATTGACTACCATACCAATTATATCTTTAAATTTCTGAGTCCCTTATTTCTTTGCAAGTGGTCCTAAATATAATACAGATAGCAAAGGGGAAATGGACACCCATGGCTGGTTCCTTTGCTCAAACTGAAATTATCAGAGAGGATCCCACCCACTTAATGTTTGCCTCTGATCCCTCATATATCCTCCTAATCAACCTTATAATTTTTTCAGGAAATGCAAATGCTTCCATTGCCCTGCTCATAAAGTCCCAGCTTATCTATCAAATGCTTTCTCTGATCAAGACCCACCAGCAACAATGGTATTGTCTTGCATTCTGCTTTCCTCTAGATCATCAATATTCTGTTAGTTGTCAAATGTTTGCTTCCCCTCCACAAAACCACATTGATCGCATCTATCAATTTTAGCATTACTGTTGTCATTCTTTTAGCCATTATAGACTTGAACACTTTTAATCATGGTTTAGTATTGAAATGGGCCTGTATGAAGCTGGTCTGATAGACCTTTACCCTCTTTAGGTATTGCAGCTACCACTGCTTTCTTCCAGGATGTTGGTACTTCTCTTAAAATACTATTAAACCAAACCTTCCAGATCTTTATTGTTTTTTCCTTCCTAGCTTCCAAACTACCATAGGAATACCTTCTATTCCTGGGGAGTTTCCTGTAGATCAGTTGTACATAATTCTGTCTCATCTCCTCCTATCCTGTTAGTAATTTAGCCTTATCCGCATCTAACCTTGGCATATTTAAATCTTCCATAAACATTTCCATTTGTATCTTTTCTTGATTTCCATTTTTCTCTGCTTCATACAGACTGTCATAGAATTTCCAAAACATTTCTAATGCTTCTACAGGATCTCTTATTACCTTACTTTGTTATAGGCTCCCCAAGCTTGGCGACAGCCCTTTCTTTCTGTTGCGTGAGTCTTTGTGCTGAAAGTTTTTCTAAAAAAAACAGTTGCTTAACAACAGTCTTGCTAAACTCTTGCATATTATCGAGGTAATCCTTTGTATTCTGCTTAGCATTCTGCAGTTGATGATCCTTTTGTTCTGTGAGATTCCCCCTATTCTGCAATACTTCAACATTTGTCAGTCCCTGCAAATAATTCTTGTTACTTGTTAACCATAGCTCCCTTTCTTTTATTTCCAGCCTCTTTTTAAACTCCACCTTAATTTTATCATAATCCCTAGCAGTATTTTCAGAAAAAAATGTTATCCTCTCTAATAACTCCTGAATAGTCTTCACTACCCATTCCTTAAAGTATTCTGTATTCAATAGATGGGGGAAAGTGCCAGTGTCTCCTTTTTATTTCATAACTGTGTTTTTATTTTAGTTATTATTGATGCATGATCTGACCATCTCCCCTAACCCCCCTCTAGCTAGAGTCAAACAAAAAAACTTCTCCAGAGCTGATTACAGCCGCCTGAGGGATGGTATAAACAGCTTCACAGCCCCCTCCCCCACTGTAGAAACTGGCACCAATGTCCAAATCTACACCAAAGTATTATATAGATGCATTGAATCAGGAATACCCGACAGGGCAAAATCATCCTCCACAAGGAAGAGTAAACCTGTCTGGTGGACATTTGCAATAAATAAACTATATAACAAAAGGAAAAAAATACTGTCCAGGACTAAACAGGAGCAGGTGCCCATTTGGAAGCAATCTCACCTAACCCTGAACAAGCAACAGGATTGGAAGCAATCTCACCTAACCCTGAACAGGCGTACCCCAGAGATCGGTCTTGGGGCCTCTCTTATTCGGGATATACTTCGCTGAGGTGCAGGCCAAAACCAGTGGACTATGGCTGACTATGTTTGCAGATGACTGCAAGCTGGGCGCAGTCATCAATTCCCCAAGAGATGTGGATGTTCTCCAAGGGGGTCTCACGAAACAAATGACTGGTGCCAGAATTATGGCCTCATGCTGAATGCCAAAAAATACATCATCCCCTTTGGGGAGAATGACATCCCCACATATTATCACATTACTGATTCTGTACTTAGGACATTGTTATTAGTGAGAGATTTGGGCACCTAAGTGGTTAGCAACCTGACTTTTGACCGCCATGTTGCTTCCATTGTACGGAAAGCTTTCTACATGGCCCACCTCATAAGTAAGTGTATCTCATCCAGGGACAAAGAGGTCATAACATCCCTGTATTCTTCCCTTATAAGGCCAATTATTGAGTACAGCACCCCCTTTTGGCATGTACATCGCAAAGCACATACAGCAGCTAGAAACACCAACAAGGTTCCTCACCAGGAGAATCCAGGGCCTCAAACATCTACCCTACACATATAGGCTAAAAGCCCTATCCCTTTACTCAGTTTCATACAGCCTCCTCAGGGGGGGTGACCTCTGTTTGGTATATAAAGCAATCTCAGACTCCACCTTGATGGGACTGCTGCATATCAGCAAGTCAAGCTCCACTTGAGCAACCCCTACGCGCAACTTCAACCTGGTCTGTGATATCGATAGGACTTGCTAGAAAAAGCTTCATTATATTCAGTATTCTTTTTCATTTACTTGCTTTTTGTTAAAACTTGTTAAATCAATCTAAGATCCTTAATCCAGTCATTCCCCTATGCTAGAATGAGAAAAAGCGCATTATTTTTTCTCTTGTCTTGCTTTAACCAGGCTTTTTCTTTTATATGGCAGTGCGTATATTTCTTAAACCTGAACAAGAAGAAAGAGAAGGGAGAAAGAAGAGAGGAAAAAAGAAAAGCAGCACCTGTTTACAATCCCTATTGCAATTAAAATAACTGAGAAAACTTTATAGCATGTAAAGAAAGCCATGCAGCACAAAAATAGTACTATTTAAGAAAAAAAATCTGCACTTGAAGTTAACTTTCTCCCTCCTCTTCTCCTCCCTAAAGCATTTTTTCCAAACATCAATAATATGAAGTAGGGCATGTTTCCAGATTTTCTTCTGTCATATTTCACAAATATAATTATTGCATTGCAAACCCATATTGTTAGTGGTTTTATTCATGTACTTCGCCATCTTGCAGAGCCTGTCCCTGCTTCATTTCTAACGTACTCTCGATTCTTTTAGTCAACTCTCATGTTCCCTTCCTTCTCTTCAACATTTTCCGTTGAAACATTGGATAATGTTTCACAGGTACAAGTTTCTGTGTCATGTTTATTACCAGAAGAACAAGAAGCAGAATCTCTTTCTGTTTCACAGCTTACTTTTTTTGGACAAATTCTGCATTTCCCCCTTTGCATTTACTGTATCAAAAAAATGATTATGTACATCCAAGGAAAAATAACTTTAAGACAGCTGGGTGCAGCAGTTTGAATCTGACATCTGCATCTCGACATTCTCTGAGTAGTGGAATAAATTTCCTCATCTTCTGCCTGGTCTACGATGAGTAATCCTATACAAACACACTGCTGTTTCCCAGTTTTAGTACTTTGTCCTTCTGCTACAGTTTCATCCGAATGTACTCTTGCTGGTAGGATTGCATCTTTACTATTAAAGGTCTAGGTTGCTTTCTGATGGCCAGGTTTGGAGCATACACATGGTGTGCCCTTTCAACTAACGACTCCTGTGGAATACCAGTCTACTTGCTTATTTCTGCTTTCATAAAATGAATGCACTCTGTTCCTTCCAGCTTCTCTGGTATAGCTGAAAATCGCACGTTTTCCCTACATGCTCTGTCTTCTCTTATTTTTGAAACATCTCTTCCAAAGCAGTGTTATATTCAGCCGGCTTTTTCTTCATTTCAACCTCTGATTTTTGCAGCTTTATCACCTCATCTGAATGTCTGTTTAAAGCTTCTTACATTTTTTCCAACCTTTTGTTGTTTGTGTTGATATGCCTCATCAGTGTTTGGTTTATTTTAATCAGGTCTGTGTGCAGTTGGCTTGTATCTTCCTGTAGGTTACTGGAATTCATGTCTAGACATTGCATTGCTTTTTTGCTGAACAGCTGCAGAACTTTCCCCAGTAAGTGTGTCTTCCTCACTTTTTGTAGCTGATTTTTTTTCCACATCCTCTGATTTCTTTTTCCCTGGCATCCAGGCAGTATACTTACTAGCCAATTACTGTAATTTGCCCATAAACACAAGTCTACTGGCATTCTCTGCTGAATTTCTGTTTTCACATTGGGAAAGCTAAAATTAAGCTGTTACTCATTGTGCAGACATTTTGGAATTCTGAAGTATGAGAAGTCTCAACTAGAACCAACCCAAAATTTGGAGTTTATAGGGGCACTGTTCATCACAAAGTCAATGATAGCCTCACAACCTTTTTCAAGGGTTCAGACTTTAAGGTCACAGGTCAGAAACATAATCAGCATTACCAGGATTTCAGCCTGCTTGGTACTGCATGTTCTGGGGTCAATATCAGCAGCTATAGCGCTAGTACATTTAGCCAGATTTTATATGAGGATCCTTCACCGGATGCAAGCAACACAATGGTCAATACTTTATCAATCCATGTCAACCCCAGTACAAATCAAGCATGCAAGAGAGATCTTAAATGATGACTTCAATTGCACCAAGTTCTACAAGGCTGTCTATTAATTCTCCCTCAACCCAAGACCATGGATGCTTCCCAGTTGGAGTGGGGTCATTTTCTGGGGAAAAACAGTCCAAGGCACTTGGTCCCCTGAAGAGGCTAACTTGCATATCAGTGTCCCAGAGAGGAGAGCAGTGCTTTGTGTTGCAGGCCTTTCAGAATGCTGTACCTCTTGGGACAATTGCAGTTCAAATGCACAATGTCAGTAGTTTAGTACATCAGCAAACAAGGAGGAAACAGATCTTATCCCTTGTGTTGAGAAGCGCTTAGAGTGTGCCAATGGGCGATCTCATCCAGATGCTTTCTCATAGCAATGCACATTCTGGGGAATACAAACGTGATAGCAGATAGATTGAGCAGGTGCATTCTTTACCTCACGAGTGGTCTCTCAACAAGAAAGTAGAAGAAATAATTTCCTGTCAGTGGGGCCAGCCTTGCTGCGATCATTTTGCCTCTTCCCCTAAACAACAAATGCAACAGCTACTTTGCCCTAATCCCTCCACAGGAGATAATTGCCAAGGGATGCTCTCCTTCAAGATTGCCCCCCCAGTCTACTTCATGATTATCCTCCAATTCCTTTAATGCTGAAATTCGTACAGAAAGCTGCCATGTTGAAGGGCAAAGTCCTCTCTATTGCACCTTACTGGCCTTATCCAAAAATCTAGTGCAATGCAAATAACAGAAGACCAGGAACCAAATGGAAAACACACCAAACAAGCCTGTATACAAACTCTGTTTATTACCTTACTGGCCTTGATAGATTTGGTTTTCCTTCCTTTCACCTCACTTACTCCACCATCCTTGGATTCTGGCTCCAACTCCAGACCTTCTGTCTGATCTAACAGACATGATTCATCCAGACTTGTCAAACCTCAGGCTGGTGGCCTGGAGTTTCCAGTTCCATTAATAGCCTGGCAACCTATGCTGTCTTCACCTGTCAGACATGTACCTTTATTTTCCCACAACCCCTGTACACAAAAGATCTATTCCAGTAAATGAAAAAGGTTTGTTTACTGGGCTCACCAAAATAATGTTCCTTTTTCAGCTCCCATACATAACATCCTGGAATTTTTAGCTATACTTTTTAAAGAGGAAGCTGGTTCCTCAACATTTAAGGTTCATTTAGCAGCTGTACTAAATTTTCATGTTAGATCTGCAAATCTTTTTTGAGAAGAACTCTTCTTCTAAGACTTCCTTTTAAAGGCCCCACACCCCCATGGGACCTGAATCTGGTACTGCAGGTTCTTACTCATTCCCCATTCAAACCAGAAGCGAAGTGTGACATTAAATACCTTTCTTGGAAGACAAATTTTCTGGTAACCATTACTTCTGCCAGATGAATTTCTGAGATTCAAGCATTGTCCTCAGAACCTCCATACTTGATTTTTCTCAAGGATAGAGTTACCTTACCATTTTACGAAGAAAGGATCCATTAGGTTGTATCAGAATGTATCAGTAAGTTCATTAATTTGACAGTATTCTTTCCTAAATTTGCTAACAAGGGTGAATACATGGTACATTTATTGGATGTTAACAATTACAATTTTACCTAAATAGACCAAATGACATCAGAAAGTCTGACCAATTGTTTGCGTCATTTCCAGAAGTGAAATTGGGAAAAAGAGTTGCCAAAGTAACTTTAGCCAGATGGCTGACTCAGTTGTATCTCATTTATTTGTAATAAATTGGGCTTTACCTTACTAAAACCATTACAGGCCCATTCAACTAGAGCCACGGCAACTTCCTCAGTTTTTCAGTCTAGAATGTCCATGAATAACATTTGTGCTGCAGCAACTTGGGCCACTCCCCATATCTTTGTTACTCATTACAAATTGGATTTGGTCTCCAGAGGTAGAGCATCAGTTGGTTCAGCTGCACTCAGGAATATCCTTTCTTGTATCCACCTGGATTTTTAGGTTGCTGGGGAACCTGTCCCATCAGTTGAGGATAGACTGAAACTTGACAATATCAGATAAAGAAGTTATGTTCTCACCATAACGTTCCATCTGTGCTGTCCATTTTCATTCTTCCTCAACTCCCCACCCAACTCCCATCCTTTCTAAACATCTGGAAGAATAAATAGTTTATGGACATTATTGTCTTTTATATTGAGCTCCAGATGAAGTCTTATTCCTATTTGTTTGCAAATATTTCTTTTTTCGAGTAAATCATTAAACAAGATCTGAGGTACTTGGGATTGGAGCATTTTGGCTAAGGGAAGAGAGAGTTTTTGGTTACTATGAGCTTTAACAGCAGCTGAGTTGGATCCGAGGGATTGGATCCAAACCCATCAGTTGCGGAAGAATGAAAATTGACAGCACAGATGGAACGTTATGGTGAGTACCTAACTTCTATTTTGTTCTGATTTTGGGGTGTAATCATAGCTGTCTATGCACTACATATAAATTAAGCATCTCATTTTCACATCATTTCAAAACAGTAATATTACTTCAGAACTGTGTATGTTATGTGCCTTGATGTTGTGTTAATATGTGACTGTGGCCACTGTCATATCCTTAGATTTTATTCTTCAGCCTCTTGCTGAAAAGAACTCCTCTTTTATTTTTAGATTCACTTGATTTTTTTAAGAAAAATAAAACTAGTGCATGTAAATGAACAAAGCATTTTGATAAGTATTGATGTTGAAGCCGTTTACACTGTGTTACCACAAATGTACTGTATTGAAGGAGCTGCAGAGGCTTATAGCAGAAATAACAATGTTACGCAAGGGCAAACTGAATGCTTGGGAAAGCTGATAAACTTGGTGTTGAGTTACATTTTTTTCAGTTTCAATGGTCAGGATTAGAAACCGGTGAGGAGGATAGCCATGGGTGAAGCTATGGTCCCAAGCTTGGCCAGTGTAGCTGTTAGCAAGTGGAGGAGGAATTTGTACTGCAAAGTGAATACCAGAGTTTTATGACCAGCTATCTTCACTTTATTAATGATGTATTCATAATCTGGCAAGGCGAGAAATCTAAACTCAGAGTTTATCCATTACATCAATAACTCCTCCTCCTTCCTGAAATTTACCACTTCAGTTAGCTCAGAGTCAGTGCAGTTCCTTGATTTGGCTATCAGTACTGATAAAGACAGAGGAACATTAACTGGTAACTTGTACATAAAACCAACAAGGCTGAACTACTTACTTCAGAGACCGTATGCATCCAGTAAAAACTAAGCAATATGTAATAAATCACAAAGGTACAGATTAGTACACATTACCACAGATTTGGCCCCTTTTCTTAAACATGTGAATGATCTTGATAATGATTTCTTAATTAGAGGTTATGAATCAAACATTTTAAACATGATCCTGGATCCCATTAGAGATTCTAAAACTAACAATGACCCTATGTGGAACAGGCGATTTGGTATAATTATGCAACGAGGGCACCCTAACCCAAAAGAAGAGAAAAGCAAGGACGGCTGCATTCTAAATTACACGTGGGATTTCAATACAATTAAAGCCATTGTTAAGGAGAGCTGGGCCGTCCTCACTGACAGTCAGCAACTTTTAAGGGTTTTAGGAGAGCACCCTACTTTTATATATAAAAAGAGCAGAAACATATGTAGCTATGTGGAGAAGAAAAATAAAGAACATCAGGATGGCATGAAAGCTAAAATCTCTGGGCCACCTAACTGCAGTTTCTGTGAATACTTGGTGTGTGATTCATTTGAATGCCCGTATCCTAAAAAGATGGTGAAATCTTCAGCAGGTGGTAACTGTAATACTGAAAAAGTTGTATATAGGCCCATGTGCAATGACTGTACTGCATTTTATGTGGGTAAGACTGTGAATATACTGAAAGAGGATTTCAGGTCATCTTTCTGACATCACATGTAAATGTTAGAGAAACACCTTATCCAGTCACTTAGGTTCATAGATTCATAAGTGTGTACTAGGCTGATGGCCCTGAGGCCTTTACAAGCCTAGCCATAGGATTACCCCGGCATCATGCCACCCGTCCTTAGTTCCCAGCGCCTCTGTCGAGTAGAGCCACTGGAGTTATCCCTGGGGTGAATTTTCTATTTCCCATCCACTCATCAAGATTTCTCTTGAAGAGAGTCAGCGAGGTGTTCTGCCTTACATGTATGGGAAGTCTATTCCATAGCATGGGCAGTCTCTGGGTTATGAACCTGTCCCTCCAGTACATTCTGTTGATTGTGGTAATGAGGTTGAGGTCTATGGACCTTGTGGTGCAGAGGGATTGGGATTTCTTTAGATGTAGCATTTCTAACAGAGCTGGGTCAGACATGGGTTTGTAAGTCAAGCAGAGATTGCCTCTAAGTAGGGGATATTAGACAGAGAATAGTTGGAGTTTTTTGAGTCTGTCCATATAGGACAAGTGTTTAAGGCCTAGGATCATCTTTGTGAGGTACTTTTGTGGCCTCTCCAGTTGTTGCAGGTATCTAGTGAGGTACATGCCAAAAGGGGCATTGTACTCAATGATTGGCCTAATGAGGGAAGAGTAGAGGGAGACCATGACCTCTTTCTTCCTGGATGCAAAACCCTTAGTAATGAGATGTGCCACACAGAAGGACTATCTGACCACAGTGGTAATGTGATTATCAAAAGAGAGGTTGCTGTCAACCTGTGTTCCCAGATCTCTTATAACACCTTCTGTGTTCAGTGGACTACCATCAATGTGGTAATTCATGGGAACCGAGTTTTTTCCAAAGGGGATGATGACACATTTTTTAGCATTGAGCTTAAGGCCATGGTTCTGACACCAGTTGTTGGTCTCAGTGAGGCCATTCTGTAGGATGTCAACATCACTTGGGGAGTTAATAATAGCTCCCAACTTGCAATTGTCTGTGAACTTTGTCAGCCAGAGTCCTTTCTTGTTGGCCTGGACTTCAGAGAAGTAGATACCAAACAGGAGAGGGCCCAGGACTGAACCCTGTGGGACTCCACTTTTTACTAGTCGGCAGTCTGAATTGGAGTCCGCTACTTTCACACTGTGGGTTCAATCTGTGAGCCAGTTTGCAA